>NC_092621.1:40610000-40787500 GCF_047663525.1 Anas platyrhynchos | reverse complement strand
TCTGTTAAAAACACACTGCAGTCAGTAATTTTAGTATGAAGAACACGGATTTAACCTCTGTGTTGGAAGTCTCACTTGTTTTTTTCTCATGTGCCTCTACACAGGGCTGTTTATAAGTTCAAAGGTTGTTCCTAAGTGTTGGAAATACAGCAAAGGATTTGAATTTGACGAGTATATGAATAAGGTTTTAAAGTCACCATCCTGCACAAATCCTCAGTCCTGCCAGTATATTCTATTTTCAATTTATTTTATATCTGGTGATTCTACATTAAGAGATTTTTAAACCCAATGCATTGACAGGAATACATGCCTCTCCATAGCTTAGCATTAGCGTTACACCAGTTCATCAGCTTGCCCGTGTTGCACCATATGGTACTAGCTTGATCAAAAACAATAGTTACATGAACTCTTGACTTGAGTTCCCATGTGTTTTATGTCCAAAACCAGGAAATCATACAAATTATAGCTGGGAAGACATAATAGGTTTATTGCCAAACCAATGCAGATCGTTCCCTAAAGGGTATTTCCGTGTGCTTTCTGCATTCTAATTTAAATGACTCGAGCAACAGATCTCCCTGTTTTGAAGGCTGTTTCAGTTTTGTATAAATTTCACGGTCAAGAAGCTTTTCCCACTTTGCTCACGGTAATCCTACTATCCTTAAATATGCTCCATGTGTAATACTAAATAATTCTTTGAATTTTGACATTTATGGCCTTCAAATATTTGGAGATATTTATTATGTCCTAAGCTAGGATAGTAAAATGTATAAACACATAGTATCTTTTTTATGCACTTTCAGTATGCTGCTGATAAGTTGAATATTTCTTCCCCTTCCCCCCCCCCCCCTTTTTTTTTTTTTTTTGGAATTGTAATTCTGAAGCTATAGAATTGAATAAATGACCTTACATATCTGAATTGTTTCTAGAAAAATAATTTCTCTCTTTTTGTATGAAGAATCTTCTGCCAATATGATCAAAATACCATATCAGGTTCTGTTTCATTGCATTAAATCACACTTACTGCATTTGATATTGGGTTGAGAACAGGTTTAGGAGGGGCTAGCTTGTCATTACTGCTAACGTTTGTTTGTTTGCTTGTTTGTTTGCTTGTTTGTTTGTTTTGTGGAAACGCAGCAATTTGTGTTGGAGGCTGTGTTTAAAAATAAACATTAAATAAATTTAAAAACTCTTTAAAATATTTTTTGTGATAAGAGTAGCCTGACTAATTAAAGAAAGATGCTTTCGATGATCCAGTATTTTTTACGAAGAAGATAAGATTTATCTTACCTCTCCAAAAATTCTTGGTTATTTTGCGTGATGGTTCTTTCTGGGACAGCTGATAGTCTTGATGCATAAAGTAGAGGAAGTAGAGATCAGATAGCACTCATTCTTCCTGTGGATTCACTCCAGACAACAACACATAATACAACTGTTGTGACTGTGGTCCTGTTTTCAAGTTTGGCAGTAGGTTGACTGGTAAACTCTTGATTCTTTGTTCAGAAAAGTTGTACATACATACACATATAGATAGGTGTACATGCACATATTTGCATGTGTGATACCTATTCCTTGTAGGCAAGTGCACATGGTTCTTCTATATTCTCAGAAAGCAAAAGTTATTTGATGCTGTGTTCTATTTGGGACAGCATTTTTAAGAGTTTTTTTAATAATGTAAACATGCAGCTTTTCTTCACAAGAAAGGTAAAAATGCAGCAAATTGTTAATTTCATGGAATCTTGCGAGTACTTCTAGTTTTGAAAATTTGCAAACTGTGGCACATACATTGCTATTAGTATGAAAGCTATCCAGCTGTTATGCATGCATGTTTGTACTGGAAGCTATTGGGAAAAGGCAAATTGCGACAAGATAGCTTTGGCTGCTGTCACTGCAGTCATTCTCATTGTGATGGCTTCTGCTGCACAGGTTCAGAGAAGTGGCTCCATGAAACTGGTGGGTCAGTTCACAGCCAGGTGGTGCCATTGCTGGTTGAAAATGAATAATGTGGAATTAGTCCAAAATCAAATGTCAATATGATTATTAACTTTATATAAGCACTGTAATAACCTTGGTCAGATGTGTTATGTAGGCCTTGTGTAGTAAGCAGTCTTTTATTCTCAAAAGAATGTTGTTCTCTAACCAGGCAGGCTGGGGAATTCCTGAGATCACAATAAATAGGTTGTCCTTTTTTGACATTCTCTTGCATAAAATTGGGAGATTTCATGTTGTCAGGTGAAAAAGGAATAAGCTTTTGTGTATTAATTTTGTGTATTACCAGATTAGGTATCTCTGCCATTCTAAAAAAAGAAAAAAAAATCACTTCTCTTTAATTTTTCAGCTGTAGGAATAAGCAGTTTCTTCTCATAGAAATTGTGTCTTCATTGGCAAAGATCTGAAAATGCTAGTGTTTTCAGAATGCTGAGACATAACCGATATGCTGAAAATCTGTTTTCCGTGTTTTCTGTTACAGAATATGTTGTCAGTTTCTCTCAGCTAATGTATATCTAAGTGATTTGATACCCTGTTTTTTTATCTGGCTTTCTCTGTGTTTCTCCAGATTAAAAAGTAGTATATTCTGTCCAGACCATATGTTTCTCTAGATACTGCATTGTAACATTAGGAAAATTCAACTTAAAAAGATTATATTAAGATTATAAAGATTATATTAAGATTATAAGATATTATATATAATTATATTAAAAGATTATATTAATTCAACAAAAAAAAATATATGAAGACTAGAAATCTGTGTCCTTTCCTGTAGCTGGGCCCAGCTCAGGTGCAGCTTTATTCTCAGAAATTTTCACTGGGCAGGCAATCAATCTTTCTGGCATTAACTTCTTGCATTCCCACAGTGTCTGTAGCTCATACTACAAATGTTAAGTACAATGTTAAGACAATGTTAAGTACTGTCAAGAACAGAAGGAAAGACAGAAAGACAAAAGGAACTTATAATTTCTGTACTTTTGAGCAGTCAACATGCTGCTTATCTGTGAGTTCATACAAATTTTTAGGTGTTGTACAACCATCAGTTAATGGGAGGAATGACTGAGTTTTATTTCAAGTGAATACAGTGCTTCAGCACTCTGGGTGTCTTACAATTTTATGACCTGACAGAAATCCATTCTCCAGCTTTCTTAAAGAATAATGTAATTCTTTGTAAATTTTAAATTGCTGCTTAAAGAACATTATAATTGTTTCTGTACTATGTATCTTTTCCCCTAAAAGCTGCCATTTCTGAATCATAAATTAGCCTGCCATGAATATCCGTAGGCTCTCTGTCAACTTATTTGGACAGCCAGATAAGTAGGTGAAAAAATGACAGGAAAAAGATGAGTACCTGCTGCTGGATGTACAAATTAGTGACTGTTTAAAACTGACTTCAGAAAATTCTCTTTAAGCAACATACAGGGTTTCCTTAGAAACAAATCTGGTATAGAACAGGATGTGATCTGAGCTAAGCTTTCTAGAGTAGCATGTGTGTGTCTCTTTTTTTTCTTTGTTGATATAAAATAAATCAGCATGTGTAAATCTCTGCCGATTTTTGATGATGCTTTACTGTGCTTCTGTGGCATGCAGCAAAATTGCCTGCTGTAAATGTAGCTTCTAGAGATGTAACAAGCCTGGGTGACTGTTTTCCAAGGTAAACTACTGCAGACAAATGATATACACACATTGGTGTAGGAGTCTAAGGTCAGGGGTGGGGGGAGAGGAAGTATAAAATTTATAGAATGGCAGCATATATAATATATATGAAGTTAAAAAATTGCCAAAACAATTTCAAAAAGTAATAACATTGTCCTTTTAAACATCAAAGTGTTAAGCATCCAAAATATTGAGAATAAAATAAACCATTGATTTTCTGTATTTGTTTAAACTGAGACATTTGGTACCATGTTGTTTATGTGTATCAGAAAAGATAAGTAGTAGAGCAGATAGAAGTGCAGCTTTTAAAGAACATTTGGTTTTATATGTGTCATTTCACATCTCCTAATAGCTCTGAGAGAAAATCCATGCACACACACACACAAAAGTTGTTATTGTTGTTATTATTGTTGATGTTACTGGTATTGTTATTATTTTATCTATTTATTCATCTGTTTCTCAAAGGCTTCAGTCCACATCACATCTACTTCTGAGTAACTTTCTTTTGCTACGGTGCAGCTCTGTAACCAAGCAGTAGAGGGCATTCCTTCTTCAGGAGATGGCATTAGTTCCTTCAAAAGACTAGTGTTTTATTTAGCAGGTCCTCGGGTCCTTTTTGTTTTTAGAAGTAGCCCATTCACATGTAGATGATGGAGACAGGATAAAAGGATAAAGTCTTTCCTGAAATTTGCAATATGCTCCTTACGGTTGAATAAACAGTTGCTAAAATGGTAAATATTTTTATTACTTCATAGAGTATTTTTGAATATATGAGTTTATATAACAAATTCACACAGCAAAATTTTTAATAAACATAATTATCTTAATGCATTGTTGGATATAGATCTAAAACCGAGTTGTTTCAGTTGGGTATGGTTAGTCAATAACCATAAACAAAGCATTTTAATAGTACTTACAGCACAGTGTTCATGTTGACAGAAGCACCTGCCTCATAGTATGAGCATGTTCAGAAGGAATTTGTGGGGCCTATATTAAAATTCCAGAAGGTATATCTGTATTTTACAGTCTTAATCCATCCCTGTTATTAAATTAAATGAAATTTAGTGTGATACCCATGCCCTCTTCCTTTTCCATCTGGAAAATGCCTTCTCCTATAGGGAAAATGAATACTGGGGGCTGACTCACTGATAACTCACTAACTTTAACACCCAGTTCCCTATCTCCTTTCCAATGTTAGGACATTCTCTCCTTTGTTCTGCTTTCCCCTGAAGACTGTGCAGTCAGATCCCCACCTTGATGAGCTGTAGGGCTGCACCTCCAGAGAGACAGGGTGATTGGCAGTAGCTGTGGATGGCCTTTCTGGCTCTGCTCGTGCTGCTCTCACTGAAGAGCTGACTACACATTGGCTACTTTGGGAGTTCTTAAAATGTTCCTTTGTTATGGGACAATTGAAAGATATATATATATATATATATATATATATATATTTCCCTTTTAAATTGTGGTGACAAAATGGCTTCTGAATGTGGGTATTTGGTGTAGGTAGATCTGTTACAGGCATGGATAGAGGCAGGTCTGTTGTATTCCATATTTCATTTAAGATGTCTGTCATAGTGAGTGTAGCACCATCTGTGTTGCTGGTTTGTGCAAAATTGCAGGTGAGGCATGGAATGATACAGACAACAAATACCTTCCTATGTATGTGCTTAGCTTCATAAAGAAAAATATATTTGCTGTCAGAGTTTATAATATTTACACTTCAAAATTAGGGCTGTATATTGTAACTTTATTTGCAATGTTGCATCTGAACATGTGAAAATAGAACTCATTCCGATGACATTGACCTACTGATTCACACCTTCTATTTTATAATCAACATCAACAGTGGTCATCAGCAGTGCATAGCCTAACCATATATTAAAAAGAAATGCTAGGGTTGAGTTATATTTGAGAAATTTGTAGGAGGAAGCCTGAAGAGACAAACAACAGAACAGGATCTGATAAACTGTTCCTTGGTTTGATGATTTCATTTGATGGTTGGTGAGTTATCTTCTTATTTTTTCACCAATTTCTATTTGGAAACAAACCAATGGTTACAATTTTGTGTAATAATCTTATTACAGTCTTCTGAGAATGACATTTTCAGGCTGTATTTCAGGATTTTTTTCTAACTGTGGTAAAAGAAGTTTTTTTGTTGGTATCTGTTTGCCTCCTCCCTCCTCCCTGCCCCTTCACCCTCCCTACTCTGGAGACATTAAACATTAATAAGTACAAAATAGCAATCAGCTATGAATGAGAGAAAAAGTTTTTGTTTCCTGGAAAAGGGAGAGCCCAACAGGTGGTGTCTCTGCAGCTGGCTATTACAAACCTTCAGAATAGTTACTGAAGATGGAAAACTCCTTTCTGTGTCACCAACCAACTGATTCACATAACATTTTCTGGCTGCTTTCTTATTAAATAAACTGTTCTTCCTTGTGTAACCTTGAAGCATTCAGGAATCTGATTGTGCAGAACAACACTTCTTATCTCTAAGGATGGCTGTGGGCAGAAGTGAATTTGGGCACATCCAGACTACAATTTTGTGTGAAAGAACAAAATAATACTAAAAGGGATACATCATGACTGTCTGCAACTGAGGAATTGTAAAGATGGCTTTGGGGATAGAAACTTTATTATCTGCTACTTTGCAGGAATGGGTTTGCGAAGAGAATATCAAAGAATTTCTACTTCACCGTGACAGTACAGTAGTGGGAATGAAGGTTATTTCCAGCTGAAAACTGGTGTTTGTGGAGAAGGCTTATTGGTTTTGAGCTGGAAAAGCACTTTCTGGTCACCTGTGGTAAGCCAGTCTAATGTTTACTGCTTTCCCCTCTGTTCTTCTTTCCCATTTCTCTGTGCTGGCTTTGAGGGTGTTGAGCTCTGTGCTGAGCAGGATCCAAACCAGCAAATACTAAGGTATTAGTCCTTAGCAAAACAAACAAACACACAAACACTTGTTTGTTTCTTTGTTTTTAATGAGGAGGGGTAATTGTGATTAAAGTTGTTTCAATGAAGAGTGCAATAAGCAGTTCCGGTGCAAAGGAAGGCGATAGGAGTGCAGAATGAGTGTTGGTGAGATGGGAGAGAGCAGGACCTCTGTGTAAAGTGAAGAGATAGCAGATAGGTCATCTGTCACGGGCAACTTTCCCCCTCTGACTCGCCGTCTGGAGTACGGATTGTTAGGCTCCTTCCTGTGTCTTCTATCCCAGATAGTAAAGCGGGAAAAGCTGAAGTAGCATGGAAAGGTCGTTAGACCAGCTACTGCATTTGATGAGCTACAGGTGAATTAGATGAAGGAATACAAATATTTATGGATCTTGGCAAGTTCTGGTGCCCTGTTGCTCAGCACTAGCAGTTTTGTACTTGAATGAAAACAATTTGCAGATAGCTTTCCCTGTGGAAGGACTCCTAGGTCAATATGATATTAAGTAATAAATCACTGGGATTTTTAAGTACTTGCACTTTTGGATTTGTGCACAGAAGGGAGAATTTAATTTGAAGATTGGTCCGTGAAAGCTAGTGGATTGCACTTGTTAAGCTCAAAAGCCAGAAAAGCAGTCTGGGATGAGGAGGTAATTTAATGCAAGTGTCTTGGGTTCTGCGTGTTCTGCTTCAAACACTGACCTGTCTTCAGTCTCAATTGCAACCTACTGCTTTTTCCTTTGAAGTAGGAAGATTGAAACCTTAACTGTGCATTTGGTTGCTTCACCAGTAACCTTAGCACTTCGTAGAATCAAACGTTTAGGTGGAAAATATTTAACAGAATTAATAATGAAATGGAAAATTCTCTGAATAAAATACTCCCAAGTCTGCTGTTAATGGTTTATCTTTTTGATTAGGAATGTTCTTTTATGACAGTAGGTCTCAGCAGAAATGGAAAAGAATGGAAATCAGATTGCATACACCACAAAATACATAGAGTGGTTGTCTTTGGACTCAAAAGGCAGTAGGATCTTGAACCTGGAAAAAAAAAAAAAAAAAAAAAAAAAGTGCTATGCTGAAATAATGTTAACTCTCCTGAATGTTAACCCACAAGAAAATCTCTGTTGTTGTCATAAGTAGTGTATTCTACATTATATATATATATATATATATTATTTATTTATTTATTTATTAAAGGAAAAAATGGTGCTGGCAAGCTTAGAACATTTGGTTTAAATATTAAACATCAAAGTGCACCATGAATTTTTAATAAGTCAATTAACAAAGAAATATCTCCATTTGTTTCTGTGCAAATGTGAGGGTAGTGCAAGGAGTTCAGTAGGCAGAATGTCAGTTGCAGTGAAAACGGACAGCATTATAAAGCAAATCTGTAGCTCTCATAAACATTATTAAATCCAAATAATACTTTGAAGAAAAGAAAGGCGTGGGCTTTTTAAAACATAATTTTAGGAAATGCTTGGAAGATACAAGCTTTAAGGTTTTAAAAGTTCAGTAAAGGAAATTAGTGTGACAACTTAATCAAAATTTGAAACAGTCTTATTTCTCTTATTTCTGGGCACAACCTACCTCACTGAGTTGCAGGACAGTGTATGAACGTGACATTCCAGGAATCAGCGGTTTCAGACTTGTGGTACTGTGGCAGGTGAAGGCAATCAAAAGGCCTTAAAATGTAAGAACACATCTCTTTCTCTTGTAAACATAGAACATGTCAAGAAAAATAACAAATTCCTCTTCCTTCCTTCCTTCCTTCCTTCCTTCCTTCCTTCCTTCCTTCCTTCCTTCCTTCCTTCCTTCCTTCCTTCCTTCCTTCCTTCCTTCCTTCCTTCCTTCCTTCCTTCCTTCCCTTCCAAACTGTGAAATTCAAGAGGTAAGAATGCATTCCATCTCATCCATAGAATGATTATTTGTTTCAGCAGTCCATGTCACAGCTTCAACTGAATCCCCTGCTGCTTTTCAGCATCTGAGATGAAATGTGGGACTAATACAGTTTAGGTTTCCCCATTCTTTCTGTTGGTGGTTTTCTGCTACAGAGGCAGGAAAGACTTATCCCATCACTAAATCCCAGCTCAAAATGAACTGTTACATTCACTGTTTTTGTGTGTACTCTGAACATGAGACTACCTTATTCCTACTGTCAAAACATGTTTGTGGTGGTTTATAACCATTTTTCTGGTGTCTTCTAGTCTTAGCTTTGAACCCTTTTGTTCCCACTTTGTCTCAAGTACATACATGTATGTATACTCTCCACCTGTCCCAATGCCCTCTGAAAGCATCCCTCAAAATAAAAAGAACAATATGCCTTTTAGGCTTAACTTTTTGGAGGCAATGGGACATTAACAACATTAATCAGCATAGCAGAATGATGCTGGAGTGTTTCCCTTCGTGAACACCCTGCATGAAATAGCCCTGAGAACAAGCTGTTCCATTTTGCTATTAGAGCACTGCTTTTTCTGGCACTTAATACCTCACTGAACTTCATTGTTATTTTACAAGACTAAAATTGCCATGGTTCTGCTATATTAAAGCCATAAACTTAAGTGGAGGTCTTTGCGCTGTTCTTTTCTCCCCAAAGCAGTCAGTCTCTGACTTATTTCTCTCTGCACTCCTATCAGTCTGCTATTCATTATTTATGTAGCACTTCCATTTACACAGGAGGTCTACAGTGTTTACAATAAGATCTCAACAGATGCAGAGACAAGATCTTTCAAGTTTTCACGTTTTAATCAAGTTAGCTTAAAGCACGCAAGAATTGCTGCTGTGGCCTCCTGTTGTAAATCTGTGTAAAGTTTGCAGAACCTAACTAGATGATTTTTGTGTGTTTGTGTGTGTGTGTGTGTGTGTGGTGTCTATGCGAAGAAAAGGCTTTCCATTTCTTGTTCCTTCCTTTCAGTTCCTGCTATTGAAATACAAATGAAACTAAGTGCCTGGCTAAAATGTTCTAAAAAAGTCACCGTGATTTAAATGGCTGATCATTTCCTGTTATGTTCATAGTCATGGCTGGAAGAGATTCTGGCAGAAATCAGTAGCATACCTCCTGTTAGTGTCCAATTGTAAATCATAGCTGAAACTACAACATGCTACTAATATAACCAATGAAACACAGAAGTGGAATGCAAATAAAGGCATTCTGTAATCAGGTAAATACTCTTAATGTAGCTTTCTATCCATGTAAAATTATCCATGAGCTGGCTGCTGTTTTCTCAGATTTCTGCAGTTGACTTTATTTAATACCATAGTTTTTTATTGTATTTTCTTTTACCCTAGCTGTTCACAAAATAGGCTGTTACAATTTATTTGGAGAAGTTGCTGAGCGTCAAACTCAGAAACTGATTTTTTTTCTATCAGAGGTTACTAGATACACTGATATCAATAACCATGCAAGTTCTTTCTCTGAACATTTAAGTATTCTTCAAAGAAAATGCTAGAGTGCAGATTCCTCTGCCTGTGTGGGGAGCTCTTGATGTACATCTTTAATTCAAATTCATTCTTACAGCATTTTGTCCCTGGTAAATCAGGTCTCCCTATATGAACAACTCTTACTGGCCTAACTTTCCTGGATGTTTGTCTGTGTTTTTCTTAACCTCTGGAAATCTGTCAGTACCTATTTTTTGTAGGTTTGTCCTGGCTTTCTGGTTGAAAAGTATCTTTAATATCCAATTCGTCTGACTATATCTCAGGTCTGTAAATCTCAGCTATGTATCAGCTGTAGACACATTTGATAATTTCACATGCAAGTTTTTGAAAATTTGCTGCAAGTTCAGGTACAAAGAGGTCAAAGTGAATTAATTTCAGAAGTTTAAATTAATATGGGGGACATTTTTTTTTTCCTCCTCCATCACAATCTTTGTCATTTGAAACCTTGGATCAGAATTTAACTTTGATCACTTTTATTAATTAATCCACGGGTATTCACGGGAGAATCCCATCAAGCTGTCTGTATGTTTTAAACCGCCATGTGGGGTCTGCTGCAGTGGGAAGCAATAGAGAAACAGCATGTCCTTTAGCAGAGGAGGTGATGATTCCTTCAGGCTTCTTCTCCTAGTGCATTCCCTGAACAAATTCTTTTACTGGTATCAGTTGCTAGATAACTGAAATGAATGTGTTTGTCATCTATTTTACATGGTCTTGGATCATTTGTATGTATATGTGTGGCATATAGATGTATGTATGGATCATATGAACACACATAAATGTACATGTATATATGTGGCATTACTAGTTCTACAGACTTTTGAGATCTTGAGGACAAAACCATGAATATAGTATAGTATGAGTATAGTATTGAATCATTCCAAAATACCAACATTGCTATTTTTCTTATATTTGAAAGGGTGGAGGAGCTCAGCCAAGTAACTTCCAAAACTCAGATAAGAAGTACTATATGATTTTACAGTGGAAATTCTAGTTATTGCTGTTATTACTGTTATTATTATATTATATTAAAAAAAAATAATATTAGATGGGTATTCTGACATCATTTCCCTGACTGGATGAGTCTTTTTAAATAAAAGGCAAAAGGTAACATTGTTAAACAGAATATTGGATATCAAGGCCCTGGTTTAACTAACGTATGAGGATGTTCCCAACTTAATGTGTAGTCTCTATGCTTACTTAAATGTTAGTGTATTTGTACACTTGTGAGATTTGGGCCCTAGAAAGGATTTCAAATAATACTGGTTCTCATGTATTAAAGTTAATGTAACGAGGGGAAATAAACTTTTCTCACAGTTCAATACAGGGTAAAAAGGGCTAACATGTTAGACTTTTTCTTTTTTTTTTTTTTTTTTTTTTTTTCCAGACTACTGCTATCTATGATACCAGTTAGAGAGACAAATTAAAATATGTTAAATTAAAATTGATGCTTGGCGGTTAAGTCAGAAATATTTCTGAATAGCTACAATTTACAGAAATAACACCTGTAAGCTAAGATATTATTGTAGAGTATAAAAAAAAAAAAAAAAAAAAAAAAAAAAAAAAAAAGAATTAAAACACAGAATAAGACATTAGCTTTGGAGTTCTAAAGGTGCTTCAAAGCCCTAGGCAATTTATTTTTAATTGGCTCTCCAAGGTAGAAAACAATACTATGTAGAGACATCCCTTAACATATTGTCCTTCATCCCTACCTTGGACTTACTATCTGAAGGAGAGCTAGAGGAGAAGTAGAAATACAGTCTAGCTAAGAAAGTGGAAGATCAGTTGCCCAGCAAGCAAATAATTGCTGGGTGTCTTGAGAATTTGCTGTAAAAATCGATACTGTATTCTTTGTTCCATACTATGTCCTATTTGAAGCAAATAATGTTAATTCAGAAATTGTTCTTAGAAATCAGAAATACTTGCTGATATTGTTGCAAATAAGAACAGTTTCAGAGAGGGTCTGCCCTTCATAAAATTATTAATATGACTAATAGTTGGCCATATTTCAGATTACGGTTACTTTCCTGTAAGAAGTTTCTGTACTCTAAGCAATCAGGAAGCATGAAGGTGAGTCTATAGATGTTCAACTCCCTGAAAGCCATGTTCTAAGAGTTATGTTACAGTGGTTCTGCTTGCAGAAGCTCTGGGCTGTAAAACAAAATCCCATTTTTCTGCCTGTAATAACACAGTTCAAATATCTGTGCCCCACAGTGTTCCCATACATTCTGGAGAGACAGAGTCTTTTTAAGAACCATAGCAACTATACCAATGTATAACTAGATGAACTAAGTTATGCTACTTACTGCCAAAAGAACGGATTCCAAAGGAAAGCCTACAAGTTGCATACAGAGAGATAGAATCACAATACAAATACGGGAGGCAAATTTTAGTACTAAATAGTGTCATGCAAATATAAACCTACAGATACAAGTGGTAGAACATTGCTAACAAGTAAAACTGTATGAGTAACTGTAAATTTGGGGACACCGTGAAAAAGATCCCATATGAACTAGAAAGCCATTTTGAAGTATACTTATGACTAGTACCCAATAGAAAGTTTTAGGTTAATTCCAAATGCAAGAAGAGTGGCTGCCATGAAGCACTGTGATGCATGTGATCTCAGTTGAAAATGAGTGTTCAGTTATTCCCTTCCTCATAGCTCTATAGAATAGAGCTATGTACTGGTGGATTAGATCATTTTTAAGGTTGAAGAAGAAATGAAGACAAGGAGGAAATCTTGACCCAGCTGATTGTGATGAGTTACCTTGTTGACTTTAGAAGACGCAGTTCTTCATTTTTATATAAAAAAATAGAATAAAGGAATCAGCACCGAGGAAGCACTGCTATTCTGCACAGTGACTTAATTCACCTTCAGGTGGTATAGTATAATTATTTTCTTTTCAGGATGAAAGAAATATGATATTGAAAATCAGTTTTCCTCTTTAAAGAAAAAAAAAAAGGATATCCATACAGAAATGAATTGACTATCAGATTCAAGAAGTCACGATAAGAGTATATGTATCCGCTCTGCATATGCTACTTATTCCAAAGATTCCTAGTCCTAACATCCTCATTCCTTGATTAGTCCATTTCTCCCATGCATCTCAATCTGAGAGGTTATTGTTATACAACAGTGCAATTTACCAACAAGATTCTGTTTAGGCTCAGTGTTTTGTTTTTGTTTTTTTTTTTTTTTTTTGTTGTTGTTTTTTTTTTTTCTTTTCTCTCTCTATTTATGACAAGTATTCCCTTTTTAATGCGCTTTACTTCTTTTTAATAGTTTTCTCCAGGTTGTAAAGCTTTCTCACATTCCTGATAAAGTGAATGGAGCTGCTCCCTAAGTAAGCAGACTAAGATCAGCATTCAGAAATGCCTATTCAGACATATATTTAATAGTTCTGCATATTAAAAATTGTGATTATATTGTGATTATGAAGTTATAATCTGTTTATATAAAGTTAGCAAATGAGAACTGCACAATTCTACTCTGTTCTTTCTCTGTAGTTTTGTTATACATAATGGGAGTGATAAACTGGGATGCTGGGAGTAAAGAGGATGCCAAGTACTGTTTTATTCCTTCATAAAATCCCGGAATACATGAGTGCTCATCTCATTCCATTTCCTTTCTTCCTTTAAAAATGTTTCCTCTGAAGCAGGAGGGCAATCTTATCCCATCATAGATGTATACTGACTTTGTAAGCAAATTTTAGTCCTTTTTCTTGTATGTCTGAAATAATATGCTGATAACAACATGTCTGAGTTTTTATTGTTTAGAAGGGGAGATTATACATAATAAGAGCATCCTGGAGTCTCTACCTCTCTCCTGTAGCAAGTGAGAACCAAAACACAAAGATTATCCAGCAGTCACTTAGGAAGAGAATGAATCGAGGAAAACGTGAGCAGGAGAGTGCATACAGAAGCACACAGTGATGTTGCTAATAAAGCAAAATTCTGTCCATGGGAAAATAGCATTAACCACAACTCCATTCATAGCTACAAATTCCTCTTAGACCTGGTGTCTAGATAAAATTTTATATATTTTAAACATTTTATGGTATTTAAAATGTTAATCTTCTCAAACAAACAATACTTTAGTTTACATATCAGGGTATTAATGATCTCTTTCAACTATGTAGTTTTCTTTGGAATTCTTGTAGAAAAAAGAATCCAAATTTTAGAATTAGAATTGTGTTTTCTAGAAAGAAAAAGAGTAGATACCCATATTAGGTTTTAGTTGATGAAAATTATAATTCTTAATTTGAGAATAGTGGGCTTCATCTACAACGGGCAGAATGATATCCTCTTGTCTTAGCATCTCTGCTTTACAAGTTTTGAAAGTGGCAGTATTGGTTTAATAAATCATGGAATAGATTGTGTTGGAAGGGTTTTTAAAGATATTTAGTTCCAACCCCCTGCCATGGGCAGGGATGCCACGCACTAGATGCCCAGGGTCCCATCTAAACTGGTCCTGAACACCTCCAGGGATGAGGCATTTCTGGGCAACCTATTCCAGTGCCTCACCACCACCTGAGTGAAGAATTTCCCACTAACCTCTAATCCAAATCTCCCCTCTTTTAATTTAAAACCATTCCCCCTTTTTCTGTCATTATCTGACTGAGCAAAATGTTTCTTGTCCATAACACAACATCATGCATCCAAAATCCAAAAAGTGCAAAGATTCATATTTATTCTGTTCTTTCCCTTTGAGACTAGGGATGCTCTTCATTGAAAAAAAAAAAAAAAAAGTCATTTCTAGAGCTGCACAGGGAAGCTTCTACAACAGCTGCCTGCACTGTATTTGTACTGTGGGTAAGTATGGGAGTTTGAATAAATATTGTAATTAGGAACATAATAGCACATTTTGATTGCTTTAATAAATAACACCAACATGAATTTTTTCTTACTGGTGACACTAATGATCATTAATGACCAATGCTGTTATCTTTACAGTATGAATTCTTAGCTGAAAAGTGCAAGTTTTTGAATACAACACATGCCATTATTGAAACAGAAAATAAATGCCAAACTTTTGGCATTTATCTCATTAGTTTATTATCATAAACTAACTATGAAATACAAACAGGAATAACAGGAATGGCTCTAAACCTTTTGTTTGCTTGTGTTTTTTTCAAGCAAAAATAATAGGAAGCCACATGCTTCCACACAGATGGATGTCTTACAACAACATCTACTAATTATATGCAGACCTGCTACCTTTGTGTTCCAGGTATCTCAGATATCTAAAGCACACAGAGCAAGTACCAGGAGAGGTTTCTCACCTTCCAGAAGGTATGGTATCCAGTGCTGGTACTACAGGCCTGAGGTAGCGCAAGAAATACAGGCAGCATGGCAGGGGACCTGTATTAAATGCTGTCTTTAGCTATCTCATTTATATAAAGGGCCATGTGTTCCTTTGGGCTTGGCTTTGAAAGCTATAATGATGGTAGACAATATTTTCCCCTGAATTGTGTGCTACTTTTTGAAGCACCTGCAGACCTTAACAACAGTTTTGGAAGAACAATGTCTATTTTAGATAGTTTTCCTTTGGAAATGGTTACTTGCATGTCTGTTACTTTTTTCCAGCAGGAACTTTTGAAAGTATTGAATCAATTTCAACCATATTTGAAATAGTTTTTCCATAGATTTAACTTGTGGAGAATAACTGATTAAAGGCTGAAGGTGCGTTTATCTCAATTAAATCCATCCAGAGGACCCTGTGCAGATCATATCAGACATCAAAAGACCTCAAAGACCTCCAGTTTAGACACAAAAATACTGTCCAGAGGCAATAAAGTGGTTCTTGGAAGACACTTTGTTGGTCTGCTGTTCTGTGCTGCTCATGGAGCTATTTGCTTTTTGTGGTATTCCTCCTCTTGAATTTAAAAAGACGTTTGAAACACTAAAATGCATTGTTGTCATTAAATATGCAACATTCTACAAATGAAGTCTTATGGATTCTCTTTGGATAATGCTTTACAGATAGTTTATAAAAGCATGTGGAATGATGTGCATTCTGGCTTCTTTTCATCAGCAAAATCATCCAGCTGTGGACTACTGGAATCACACTTGAAATGTCTGATAGGAATAGAGCACACTGGTGTTAGTCCGTGTCATTGGCTGTGCACTGTTTCTCAGATGGCATGAATAATTAATGGTTTCTTGTAGAACCTGTGTTTGGAAACTTTCTTGCAGCTTTGCCAGAATGTATTGCTCTCCCTTATCTCATCATGTATGGACAATCATAGACTCGTGAAGCAACATCAGCATCTCCAGTTTTCTGCTGTCTTTTGTCAGGTTATCAGTTCATCAGTGAGACAGCTATAATCAATTTGTATGGAGACATTCAGCTCTAGTGTATAAAACAATTCTGTCAGATTACAGGAAGACAGTATATTTGCAATTATATGTTGTAGTCTCTATTAATTAGTCATAATTTCAAATGCTTGCTGGAACACATGAATAAATTTTTCCACTGGTGCATTTGTTGCAGGGTGGAGGCTGATGGAGCATATTTGACACCATTTCTCTTTGTAAACAATTGAAATTCTTCAGATATTGACTGAAGTCCATGTTGACTTGAAAATTTTTCAGGATCTCCATTCTTCTGTAATTGTAGTCGCAAGTTTCAATGTCTACACTGAGTTAGTCATATAGAATACATCAACCAATTTAGAATGGGCTTCTGTGGATTCAAAATAATCTGTGGCACTATCTTCAGAAAATGACGACCATGCTTTTTGAATGATCTGCATATTTTCTGTATGTGCTTTGATTGTTATTTCTTTTGTTTGTTTCAGGTAAGAGGCATAGGTATTGTGAGGAAAACAGTATTTAGGTGTTGCCAATGTCTTCTGTTTAACTTTCTGTTTATATGATAATATTGAAAATTACTGAGATTTTTATCAAAACTTGCTGTTGATATGATGATGTTCAGTACCAGTTTTAGGGCTAAATTAAACTTACTATGACTGTCTTATTTTGCATGCCACACAGTAGTTATTCCTCTAAACTCTTCCAAGCTGACAATATTTGAATTTTACTTAATTTAGTAACAGAGAAACAGTTCATGGCTGAGTGAAATGAGAACACTTGGCTACACACTACTATTTAGGAAGGCCTTTTTATAATAGGATTGGAGGCTATTCTACTAAGAAAGTAGTTTCTAGCTTAAGGGTTACTTTTACCTGATACATGACCGACAGTTGTATACTTAGATCAGCTTACTAAGTGACAAGTACTTTTATTCCACTTTGGATTTCAAATAGTAATTAGAATAATATTTAGTGAAATAAGATTCAGAATTAGATTTATTGTCACAGAGCCAAAGTTCTGCTACATTTATGTTCTCTAATTTGAAAATTGGGGAGCATTTTTATTTTTATTTTTTTCTGTATTCAAACTAACATTTGCAAGAATGTTCATTTGTGTACTTTTGCTGAGCAAGTCAAAAATAAGTAATACTGAATCTGCTATATACAATTGATTAACAATAGTCTATAAAGCAGCTGATGTTTTAGTCACTGTTTACACTGCTTTTCTTATAGTTAACTTGGAAATACCTTGTGCTCACTACAGCATAGAATCTGATTCTCAAAGGCCATGATACTTGACTTTAAGTAAATGCTGCTGGGGAGATCTCTCTCTAAGGACTTTGACCCCTGTGCAGAGAAGCAACGAGTATTAATTATTTAAGTCAAGTGTTTTTTGCCCTTTCACCCTATGTTGACAGATAACAGAATTGGAAACGTACTTTCTGCCCAGTTTAAAGAGAACCAATGAATGCCAGTGTAAGGGGAATAAATTTCCTTCTATAAGCTTCCAGTTGAGGAGTAGATAGACAGGAGATTTTGATAAGTGCCTTAACCTGCAAAGCTGAGCACATCTATCAGAATTACTTTTTAAATTTCTTTAACTTGTATTATTAATTTAATACAAGTAGTCTGTATTCAGACTGCACAAGTCAAGCAAAACATTCTGGCTCTAAATAGGTTGATCAGGTAAGGTAAGCAGTTAGGGTTTTATTCACACGGATCATGTTAAGTTGCCTAAAAGGCAACCCCATAGCAGGTTGACTATATAATAACCTGTCTTAGTACTCACTTGGACTGAAATTTGATGAACAACCTAGCAACTCAGTTTCCTCCTAATGGGAGATGATACTGGCTTCCGGCTTCTCACGCTCTCTATTTCATGTGTTTTGGTACAAGCTGGACTTCGGGAGGTGACTAAACCTGCAGTGCTATTGTCTGGGCCTGTCAGCATGTACTTTCCCACAATGCAAGCCATTCAATAAGACCTTTTCTGGGATACTTCCAAGTACTTTTTGGGTATTGATTCAGTGGTGCTTTTTTTTTTCTTCCTTTTTTTTTTTTCTTTGATTTAGTAGTCTGCCTTGGCTCAAAAACATACACTCTAATACCTTACTCTGTTTTCCATGGAGAAACAGAAGAGACAATTATTGTAACACAAGAATTATGTGCTCTTCACAGCTCAGATGAGATTAATGTACTCAGGTTTTGAAAACCTCAGCAAATATTCCTATTAGATCTTTAGGGGTCATATCTTAGTCAGGCATGGCTTCTCCTTTCCCTTTCTCTGCTCTTCAGGAGAAGCAACAGCACTTTTATTTCTATCATAGCATAACAGCAATAGGGACTGCTATAAAGCTTTCACCTTAAAATTTATGATTGGGAATGAAGTAATCAAATAAACAACAGTGATCCCTTGGAGAACATAATTTCCGATTAGTACTTTGTTTACACTGGGCAAACCAACAATCCAACAGGGACACGAGTTCATTCACTCCATTTTCATGTCCAACTTCTCTAAAGAAAAATGAGGCACTCGCAGTTTAGAAGTTTTACACATTGTAGGACTGATGTTCTTCATGTCTGGCAGAGAAGAGTCTTTTGATATTTGCAGTGGTTTCTTTCCATCTTTCTTTACAGGTTAATCAATGTAGCTGAAACAAGTATAACAGTGAAGTATATGTGACACAGGAAAGCATTGTTCCCTTAGGAAGTGAAGATGATTGATATAGATGACTGGCTTTCTGGTAACTGAGTACATGCTCTAGTATTAAAAACCATAGGTTAAAAAAAAAAAAAAAAAAAAAAAAAAAAAAGAGCTTTTAAGGATTTAAATGGAATCATAAGGAAACCCTGAATATAATAAGGCTTGAGTGCCACTGTCAGTGCTTGACAATCTGCTGCTTCTACAAGCAGCTTTGGTCTTTTGGTCTTTTTTTTTTTTTTTTTTAAACATTGGAGAATTATTCCTTCAGTAATTCCTTCATTTTTTATCCGTGCAAGTTATTTTATAATATCCTGTTCTAACTGCATGCTTACAATAGCTAATGGTTGTGTACTGTGCACTTTTTTTTCTCTTCTTTTAAAATGATTACGTAACATTTTAATTCTGAGGGGCAGAAACTGTTTATTCCTGTGATCATATAGCAACTCTTGTAATAGGAACCACAAACTTATTTGTCATGAAAATTATTGTTAATATGCTATTCAAATGTGTATCATAAATAGTACTTATCACAGAATCAGAGAATGGATGCGTTTGGAAGGAACCTCTGAAGATCACCTAGTCTAACCCCACTGCCAAGCAGGATCACCCAGAGCGTGTCACACAGGATGGCATCTAGGTGGGTTTTGAGTATCTCCAGAGAATGAGATTCCATATCCTCTCTGGGCAACCTGTGCTAGCGCTCTGTCACCCTCACAGTAAAGAAGTGCCCCCTTGTATTCATCTGGAACATCCTGTGCTTCAGTTTGTGCCCCTTGCCTCTCATCCTGTCATTGGGCACAACTGAAAAGAGACTGGCTCCATCCTTTCCATCCCCTCCCCTCAGATATTTTATATGCAGTGATGATACAACTCCCCTCACTCCTCTCTTTTCCATGCTAAACAGGCCCAGCTCTCTCAGCCTGTTCTCACATGAGAGGTACTCCATTCCTCTCATCATCTTCATAGCCCTCCTCTGGACTTGCTCCAGTAGCTCCATGTCCCTCTTGTACTGGGGAGCCCAGACCTGGACACAACACCCCAGCTGTGGCCTCACCAGGGCTGAGCAGAGGGGGAGGATCACTCCCTTGACCTGCTGGCAACACTCTTCTGAATGCAGCCCAGGATACCGCTGGCCTTCTTGGCCACAAGGGCACATTGCTGAGCCATGGTCAGCCTGCTCTCCACCAGGATCCCCAGTTCCCTCTCTGCAGAGCTGCTCTCCAGCAGGTCAACCACCGCCTGTACTGGTGTTTGGGGTTATTCCTCCATAGGTGCAAGACTCTGCACTTGCCTTTGTCGACCTTCACGAGGTTTGTCTAGGCCGATCCCTGCAGCCTTCCCTCTGAATGGCAGCACGACCCTCTGGGGTACCAGCCATTCCTCCCAGCTTTTTGTCATCAGCAAACACGCTGTGGGTGCACTCCGTTCCATTGTCCAGGCTGTTGACAAGTTGAGCAAGACCGGACCCAGTACTGACCCCTAGAGGACACTGCTAGCTTCCGACCTCCAACTAGGCTCAGAACCACTGAGTACAACCCTCTTGAGTTCCATCAGCCAGCCAATTGTCAATCCACCTCACTGTCCACTCATATAGGCTGCACTTCCTGAGCTTATCTATCAGGATGTTTTGGGAGACTGTCAAAAACCTTGCTGAAGCCAAGGTAGACCACATCCACTGCTCTCCTCTCATCTACCCAGCTAGTCCTCCCATCATGGGAGGCTATCAGATTGGTCAAACATGATTTCCCCTTGGTTAATCCATGCTGACTACTCCTGATCACTTTCTTATCCTTTGCATGATTCCAGGATGAGCTGCTCCATCACCCTTCCAGGGATGGAGGTGAGGCTGACTGGCCTGTAGTTGCCTGGGTCCTCCTTGCCATTTTTGAAGACTGGCGTGACACTGGCTTTCTTCCAGTCTTCAGACGTCTCTCAACCTGTCAAACATGACGAAGAGTGGTCTAGCAATAATATCATTCAGCTTCCTCAGCACCCATCGATGCATTCCATCAAGGCCATGGACTTGTGGATGTCAAGTTTCCTTAAATGATCTCTGACATGATCCTCCTTGACCAAGGGAAAGTCCTCCTTTCTCTGCACTTTCTCTCTTGTCTCCAGGCTCTGAGATTCCTGAGGGCTTGTCTTACCAGTCAAGACAGAAGCAAAAAGGTGTATAGTAACTCTACGTTCTATGTATCCTTTGTCACCAGGGCACCCACCCCATTCAGCAGTTAAACCACTGGATAGCTGTGTCATGACAGCTCTCCCAAATTCTTGCTAAATTGTAAGGATGAGCTGTAAAGTTCAGATCTGAGTTTTTCTGAGACATGGGTAATTTCTGGTTTTGCTTCTCTCTCTTATGGAGTGAAATCCATCTCTGTTGTATGCTGGGAGAATAAATAAAATGGATATAAACCATAGAAACTATGTAAGACCATAAAAGCCTAAGTGAAACAATCATATGGTTTGGTATTGTATAGTACTTATGAGGGTGTAAGGTTTTACTAAGGTCCTTTTTATGTGATACAAGTTACTTGATTATATGTTACAGATTATCACAGTTTTAGAAGACCCCTTTGCCTAAGGCACTCTCTTTCTTTGTAATCACTGGAGCTACAGGTTTTTTTAGGACACAAAAAATGATACTTCAAAGATATTATGTGTTCCTGCATGCTTCAACAATGGCTGAAATTAAAAACTGAACTTTTTCTTTGCTATGTGAATGGCAAAAGATGCACTTCCAGACCGTGATCTCTCTCAGACGATGTTATTTGTGTTTACATATTCAGAAGCACAAAAAAGGACAAAGCAGAACCCATTGTTCCCAGTCTATCTTCAGCATGTGAAGAGGTATTGTAAATGTGCTAATGAACAAATGGAAATTCAGCATTGTTCAACAAGACTATTTTCTAATAATTCAAATCTCTGAATGAGATATGGAGTAGATTCTCACTTTGGCACATGTACATGATTCCCACTGATTTTAAACGGAATTATGTTACACACCTCAGGAGAAGAGCACCCCTTAGGAAGAGCTTCTGAAAGACTGTGAATTGATTCTTGGTTAGCTATTCCAGAAAGATGAATAGATAAAATAATTTAGGTCCCAATTCATCTCTAATTTAATCTTTGGTAAAGCAGAAGTAATTTAGTGGCTGCTAGTGGGGTAGAAAAGTGGAGAATCAGGCAGAGGAATTTCTAATTATGAAGCAGATAAAAACACTAGTTCTCTGCTCACGGTTTTGTACAATAGGATGTGAATAATTAATTATACAACACTAAATTCATATAATAATTACTGAGGTAGTTAAGTCATTTAAAATACAGTTGCAAAACACAGATTTTACAGATACTTTCATTTTCCTTTCTCTTACTGATACTAACTGGCAAACACAGTGCTCAGACACATTATGTTTTATTTCAACACAACTGTACGGGGGACATCTTCGGGTTGCCAGCATGTGGATCACAAAGAATCCACAGGGCTCTTCTAAATCTAGTGAAAGACCACTCTATTAGAGAATAAGTATAGATTTACTGACTATGCCCATAATCATATACAGAGACACGCTCAGTGTTGATATGATGCATTAAAATACAAGTTTGCTACCTGTTTAGCAAATTCAGCTTCTTATTCTCCAGTTAGTTGATGTCCAAAGTTTGCCTTCTGTAATCATATTTGTTTTAAATATGTACGCAGCAAAAATGACTAAGGATTATTTCCCCAAACTTCATTTTCCTGCTGTAGTAAACTGGATATTAAAAAAAAAAAAAAAAAAAAAAAAAAAAAAAAAAAAAAAACCACAAACAAAAAAACAACAAAACAAAAACAAAAACAAAAAAAGCACTTCTTTTGCATACTTTCCTGAAGAGAAGTACATATTTGATTCCATTTTCACAGGATCATATTGATTTTTTACTTGGCAAAACATTTTTAGTCAACACCAACTCTGCATCTCAAGTACACTGCAATTCCTGTATTGCAATCTCATTTTTTTTTTTATTTTATATTTTTCCCAATTTTCAATTGCATTTTCAATTTTACATGACAAATATTGCAAGACTAGTAATCTGTCAGGAGACCTACTCTTCTATAGAGTAATGAGAAAATCCAAATTCAGATAGACTCACTAAGTAATGTGTCTCAGAAAAAAAAAATGTTCCAGTAAATACAGCAAATTATTTTTTTCCCTGTAGAAAACTGTCATTTACAATATTTTGTTTCATGTCATTTACAGAGAGCGTCAGTCCACTCAAATATTTTAATGAAGATTTACCATTCTGTTTTAAATGATGATGATACAGATTAGTTTTTTTCCTACTCTCCAGAACACTTTGCAACAGGAGCATATGACTAGGCAGAGTGGATTGACCATGACAGGCAACTCAGTAATAGGATCTGCAACATATCATGAAAGAATTAACAAATCAAATGGAAGTGAATTACACTCATAAGAAAGAGTTTCTTAATAAGGAAGCAAGAGCTTTTAGCATTTGCGGTAATATCTGCAATGAGGTGTAAAATAATACATGAGAGAAAAAAATCCCAAGTCTTATTCTACTGAATTTATTAATAATTAGCCATTGCTAACTCCACAGTGAGGCACAACTTGATAGGAATAATAAATCAGCATTGTTTGGGGTTTGTCATTTGTGGTTTGTAAAGCAGACACACCATTGAACACTAGCGGTGCGAGAGCTTTGGAGGAAGCTGTGAATCCTGGAATCACTCAGGTTGGAAAAGACCTCTAAGACCACCTGGTCCAACCTTTAACCTAGCACTGCCAAGTCCACCACCAAATCACATCCCTAAGCACCACACACACGTGTTTTGAAGACCTCCAGGGATGGTGACTCAACCACTTCCCTGGGCAGCCTGTTCCGATGCCTCACAGCCCTTGCAGTGAAGAAATTGTTCCTAATGCCCAACCTAGACCTCCCCTGGTGCAACTTGAGGCTGTTTCCCACTTGTTGCTTGGGAGGAGGCTCGTCCGCACCCGCTGCAGCCTCCTTTGAGGTGCATGTGGAGAAAGATGAGGTCTCCCCCGGTCCTTTGCGACTCGACTCGACTCGACTCAACTCGGCTCGGCTCGGCCGGGAGCCGAGACCGGCCGCCAGGTCTACCCAGTGCTCATAAACTGCACCCACCCCCCCCGCTTCCCAAATCGTGGCGCGGCCTGACGTCACCACCCTCGGGGGCGTGGCCTCGGTGGGCGTGGCGGGGTGGGCGTGGCCGCGGGCGTGGCGCCGGCGGGATCGCATCGCGGCGCGGCGCGCTGCTGCGGGGCGCGGTGCGGAGCGGTGCGGTGCGGAGCGGGGCTGCGGGGCTCTGCCCGCCCGCACCATGGAGGAGTTCCTGCAGCGCGCCCGCTGCCAGCTGGTGAGCAGCGGCTACGGGAGACCCCCGGCCTCCCTGTCCGGGTGGGTGGGAGGGTGGGTGGGCAGGGGGCTCGCGACCTCAGCGCCGTGCGGGGCGCGTGTTGGGGATGGGGAGCGTCCTGGTCGCTGCTGGCACTGTGATTATTGCTGAATAATGCCGGGGTGCTGCGCTGGGATTGCGTGCTTGTTTGCAGGGACTTTGGGACGCATCAAGTTGCGTGGTTGTACGGGGGAAGAATTATGCCAGAAGGCACTGCAACACTGATGTTTCCGTGGTCTGGATGCACAGGACGAGTTTGGATAGCAAGACTTAACGGGAATCCGCAAGGGTGCTTAAAGACCGACTCCATAATTGAGTTTAAGCAGCTGTAGGTAGTTAGTATCGTGTTAGCAGGCGCACAGGTTTATGTGTCCTGTTGTCGGATGACTCTTGGTGGGGCTGTGTGAAGCTGCAGCACGTTTATGCTGTTTGCAGTGCCTGATAGCCTGGCCCCAAGGAGCAGGAGCTATTCTCCCCTCTATGTGCAGTGCAAAAGTGGTATGTTTTAAAGTCTGGTGTGGTCTCATGCCAGCTTGTTTCTAATTGTGAGGACTGGTACCCGTGCAAAACTCAGTTTCACGGTTGTTACCTTTCATGGGCTGCCTTTACTTCTGCCAGCCATCACATTTCTAGTAAGTGTACAATTACAGGACAAATTATAGGCTAGTAAGGAAACTCACCTTGCTGCTAGTCTTACTTTGTAGTTCTTGGGGCCTGGGCCTCCTGCGTTTGCAGAGGTGGGTCCCATCCTCCGGAGAACTTATTGTACGTAACAAAATATACGTAACTAAACTTCATTGTAGATAAGTAGAATATCAGGGCCTTCCCTGTTTTATAGCCCTGTTACGCATCTTTGGAGACTGAGCAATTGTAAAACAAAAATCCCATTCTACTATAGCCATCATGCTCTCTATTCAATGTCATGTAAAAGAAAGTTTATTATACCATCTTTGGTTATCGTATATATATACATATATTAAAAGTATTAGAGAATGAAGGCAATTTTTAGAGGAATGATAAAGTAGAAGATAAAATCCCGTGGTGGATCCATTAATATTTAACTATGTTGACATGTGTAAAGGATAAGCATGAACTGTTTATACTTGATCATATGTTGATTGCACGCCAGCTAAATTGTTTTACCATGTCTTTTTAGGAACTTGCAAAGAAAGCGTTTCCCGTACATTTTTATCTAAGCAGCATAAGCCTCAGTAGCCCTGTTAAGAGATACTACATAATGCAGTTATAAATACTTAATACATTTTCCCATTGGTATTTTGCATAATGCAACCTTTGAACTGAAGTTTTGGTTTTGACAAGTTTTCTGCTTGAGTATAATGAAGGTGGCCTCACTTAATATTATTAATAAAAATTGCTTTTCTTATGATAGTAGTCTTCTCTGCACCACAAGTAAACAGCAAGCGCTAAGAACAACTACAAGTATGTACTGCATTAATCTTTCTGAATAGCTGTTGATAATCAGAAAGGAGTTGTATAGAAAACTATAATCAGAAGAAGTCCATGGACAGTAAAAAGTGTTATTTATTTAATTCAGATGGGATGTAGAGAACAATAATTAAATAGCAGCACATCTTATTCCTGCAATGTGCGGCTTTCCAAAGAAATGTAAACATCTCTTTGTATCTCCTGAATTTTGGGAGAAGAATGCCTGTTTTGGAGTAGTCTTCTCTACAGGATGAGCACTGGGGGGGGTCTTTCTGACCATACTGTCTTCTTGTACGTGTCTGTGCCAAGTGTGGCTGGAATGAAGAAGAGGGATCTGGACATGAGAATGTTCGGTTCAGAAAAAATGTATAAATCTTACAGGTCAATTTCAACTCACTGATTTAGTTTGAATTGCATCCTTCATGCTCCTGTGGTACAGGGTAGCATTCTGCTGCAGAGAAGACTGATGACACTTTTTCCACCCTTTCTTGGTCAAGGCTTTTGTGGGAAATCTTTCTCTGCTGATAGAAGCTAGCAGTAGGCTGGGGCAAAGAAAGGGCTATGCCTAATTTGCTACCAATGTAAGGTAATGCTGCGTGGGTAAATGAGTGGATGGCTCAGAACTGATGAGCTGCTACTGTGTGTCACCCTGCTACTGCAGCCCTACCTGTGGAAGACACTAAAGCCCTGCAATTGTATCTCAGTGGCTGGATGATGCCAGATTTACAAGATTAGTATTTCACACCATGGATAGTCTTATTGGGTTAAACTGATTGCAGTATTCTGACTACATGAGTACTACTCAGCATGAATACAAGAAAATTTTCTTTACTCATAAACAATAGCTACAGACTATGCCAGAAGAAGAAATGCTCCAGACTATGCAGGGGAACCTATTACTGCAAGTGCTTCATCATTCATTTGGCTCTGGCTCCAGCCACAACATTAATCAAGGCTGTTTTTCTACATGGAACAAATTCTAGCCTAGGAATATGCAACAGAAAGGACTTAAACATTTGTTGTTGTTGTTTTCTAACTTTTCCTCTTAATAGAGAGGAAAATTCTCTACATATTATAAAGTGAAGTCTCCAGTAGGCTTTTCCTTCTCTAAGAGCAATTCATTTTGCTTTTATGACTTTCCATGAAATCACAGAATGTTTTTAGTAATTTTCAATATAGATATTTAAACTTGCTATGTATAGTCTATGTAAACTCAAGGAGAGAAAAGGTTGGAGAGCAGAACTTGGCAGAATATAAGTAGTTGCTGCATTGATGTTTCCAGGTATTTATGGTTCAGTCCTACAAGTTTCTTTGCAGTCTTTCCCAAGTATGGTAGAAATGTGAGAACAACAGAAGCTAAGAGACAACAGGTCCTTCGCAACCAATGTTTTGTCTTGGCTAAAGGAAGATTATGAGCAATAGAATATACGTATATCTGCAGTTCAGGCTTTAAAAGCTAGCTCAAAATTTGTGTCTGAAATAATACGTTAGTCACAGCTACAGCCAGTTGTCTAGGTTTGCTATTTGTTTTTAAAGTCCATTTATGCTTTGGCTTCTCACAGAATCCAAGACAGTGAGTTTTACCTTTTTATCACGTGCCCTGTGTGATAAGGCAAACCCCCTTTTGTTTGTTACACACCATCTGCCTGACAGTTTTAATGGGTGTTCTGTGGTTCTTATGCCTTGAATAAGTACAACTATTTTTTGTTCACTTTCTCTATGACATTTAGTTAAGTATTACCATACCTCTCTTTTCTTCTCCCCAAACATTTCCAAGCTAATGTTTTCTATTGTCTCTTCTTGTGCAAGCACTGACCTACTGCTCTGACCATCCTTGTGGCCTCTCTCTGAAGATTTTGTAATTTTATTAACCCTTTCAAAGTTGTGGAGCCCAGAATTACCTGCAGTATGTAAGGCACAGTAGTATATACATATATACAGTAGCATAATGATGTTTCAGGCTTTTTCCCTTTTCTTAAGAGTTCTTGATAGTCTACTTATTTATTTTACTGTCAGAAAGCAGTTTTCTGATTCTTTCAGAGTATTATCTGCAATGGAGGTGTGATGCCTTTTCTGCTTAGTAATACCTAACTTAAAGCCCATCTGGCTGTGTACCTAAATAAGTTAAAACACAGAGGTGGCTTTGTTTCCTTACATTCTTTATAGTCTGCGCTTTTCAGATGTCATTTTCATTTACTATCTCATTGCCTGCTCCCTCAGTGTCATGAGTTCTTTTTGCAGCTCTTGTAAGCAGCTTTAGATTTGACTTTCCTTAATAATGTGGTATAGTGTGCAGCTTTTGTCACCTCATTATTTGTCTGCATGACCTACTGGAAGTAATATTATTTATTATTTATGGATACAAAGAGCGGCATATCCCATCATACATCCTTGTAGAGAGTCCTTCACAGACATTTTACAGACATTTTCCTTCATTATGGAGAATTGACCTTTCCTGTTCCTGTCCTTTTTTTCTATAACTTTTAGTTCTTTATTAATGCATGGGAGAATTTAACCTCCTCCTCTCCCCCCACCCCCCCGCCTTCTTTGGGGATTTAGTTTCTTTACCAGCCTCTAGGAAGCTTGTCAATAGCATTTCCGTAGAGCTAAGTACAATGCATTGACTACCCTGTTCTTATTTCATGCCTGTTGACTTATTCAAAGAACTTTAAAAGATTTTGTAGAAAAACGTCATGCTTCACAAAATCTTGTTGTCTCTTTCCCAGGATATTATGTTGTTGATCTGTTTGATGGAAGATCAGTCTGTCTCTCTCTGGGTTAGACTGTTTCAGGCACAGCTAATCTCTCAAGTGGGAGAAGAGTGGCTGGTTGTTCAATACATCATTTTGTATAATTCAGTTACAAAAACAAATCAAAAGCCTAAGGTTTCAATGATGTAACTTCACAGTAATTATCAGAATGTTTATCAGAATGTTAAAGGCAATTAAATAGAGAAGTAAAAATTCAGAAATTCTTTCAATAGTAGTTATCTGATGTCAAATACTGTGTGCTGCATGAGTTAGCAAAGTGTGATTGTTTACAAGTATTTCCACATTCCTCAGACAGTTTGCAGTGAAGCTGAACAACTGTGAGAAGCTAAATCAAAGGAGTCTGTCAAGAAAGAAACTGTAAGCATTAAAAACAAAACATACAAACAATAACAACAACAAAACCAGAATTCCCCTTGGAAGATGCTAAAACAATGGCAGGCAGCCAGTGCTTATTCCCTGGCCTTAGGTCTGTGCTCATTGGAGAGCCTAATGCTTCATATGGTGGCTTCAGGGAATCAAAGAGGACAGAAAGAGCCCTGGAAAGGGCTTAATGTGCAGATGATACTGATATACCCACATACTGCAGCAAACTGCTTCAAACTAGCAATTGAAAGATGGCCCTCCCTCTGCAGAGAATAGTAGATTAGCTGGGGAAATAATCTTTCCAAATGCTGTGTCATCTTCAGCAGTTAGCAGTACTTGGATAAAAAAAAAAAAAAAAAAGAGCCAAACAAACTTCAAGTTCTTTTAATCCCTTGCTGCTGTAAGAAAAGAGGCTATAATACCAAACCAATGTTATAGCTGGCAGAATAATACATGGTGCAAACAGAGAATTATGCTCCCAGAAATACTTGCCCAGAAAAAAATTTACTGTGACTGGACATTTTCCAAAGTGAGGGCCAGATCCATGACCGGGGAGTTGCCCTTCAGAATTCACTAGAAGTCTTCTATGGTACTGCTTTGATGGCTATGAAAAATGAATTCTGTGTTTCTAAGTCAAAGAAGTTAAAAGAACAGTTACTGATGATGGCATGACTTGAACAGATTTATGTGACCGCAGTTTGAAAACAAGCTGAGTCACTTACATGTTTATTCATATTGCCTTTTATCTGCCAATCTGGGGTTTTGTTATCAATGATAGCTAATGCTTGCTTTGAAAATTTTTTTTTGATTTTTACTGGAATGAAGTGGTGGCTTTATGGGAAGGGAATAACATTATAGAAGTGAATTGGAAGTTATTTTCATAGAAATTGTTAAATCCATCTAAACAAAGAAATTTTTTTTAAAAAAAGGCTTTCACGTATTAACTGAAGGAATCAAGTCTAACCCTCTCATGTATCTTCTTTGCATTAGTCCAGCAGCACACAGAGGATTTGACTCCATTTAGCAGGACACTGAATTAAAGATGAATTAAAAAAAAAAAAAAATTCAAAAAGCTTGATAGAAGCTTAATAACAAGAAAATATTTCCTGAAAATCAGGTATTCTAGCTACAAGAGCAGTCTTCCAAAGAAAGAATAGGAAGCCACTTCTTAAAAGCAAACCAAAATAAACCTTGATTTAGATGAAAACTACTTTAAAATACAGCCTACAGTTGTATGGAAAATAAACTGGATGATTTAATAGCTTTTTACAGTTCTAGTAAAGTCATGCAGACTACAAATACACAGCAGAAATTTTAGAGATGAAAATGCTTTTCCTCATGGATTTTTTTTTTTTTTTGGCATTTGGAGGACAGAAATAATATATATTACTTTTAAAAAACATCCTATTTTTCTCAGCTTTTATCCTTTCCTGGTGTAGTAATATCCTCTCATTTGTTACAAACACACATACACAGACATTGGAAGTGGAAGAATAAAGCACATCTTAGTGAATTTTCATTGAAAGTGCTGAAGTACATCAGAACAATCAAGACAAGGCAAAATTCTACCCTGAATAACATTCTGGGTGTTGAATCATTTGTATAGCGGACATATTATGCTCACTGTTCTGCACAGAGCTAAATCCCAAAGTCATCCAGTGCTATAAAAGTCAATTTACTAAGGTATTGTTCTACACATATCTGTGTTGCTGTGGTATTAACCAGGATCCAATTTTGCTAGAAGCTAAACAGATACCTTGTAAACATTCAATCTCTCTTTTAAAGAGTCCCTAAAGTTAAGTTGGAAAGCCTGAAGGAGGAAGCAGAGAAATCTGGCAGTAACATGTTGGTAATACGTAGGTGTGATAATGTTCACATATCCTAACCTGTTTGTTAATGTTTTGTCCAACAGCATCTTTGAGTGAGAGTTTGAAAAAGGAAGATGGTAGGGAAATGTGTCTTTTCAGTGTGGGGACAGCATGGGAGGAAGCAAGGTCTGATTCTTCGTTGTTATTGACCAATCGGAGATAGAAATTAAGATTTCGTTGTTGAATGGGAGATGGTAGGCGAAGCAAAGGAAGGTTTGTAAAGGTTAGAAAATGTTGGTTAGAGAGTCTACTTAAAGTGGCAGACCTAGGAGAGCTGGGTGGAGAGGCATGCATAGTCAGGGACAATATGGTGGCTCTGGGGAAAGATGTTTCACAGCAGGTTACTGGGAGCTGCCAGAGTGCCTTTAGTAGAGCAGAAGAGCACTTCTGTGATTAAACCACCAGGTATAGACAGCCTGACTGTCAGCTCTGAGGGGAGACAGGAGAGGTAGATCGGAAAGAAAACCTGCAGGATGTGGCAATAGGCAGGATGGGAGCCAGGGTATGTGTGTGTCTAAACTGATCGTGGCACCAAGGTGGTGGGCCTGGGTGAAGGGCACCACAGTTTTGTTTCTCCCTATATGTTTATGTACATCCTTGTGAGAGAGTGATGGAGAAAAGGGGGAAGGGGTGAAAGCTCTGCTTGAGCCATGCCAAGTTTGAGTTTATGGTGAGGTTCTGGTGTGGACTAAGCGTGGGATTTTGAAAGGGTCAGTCCCTGGTCTGAACCAAAACCCTGCTTGTCATCCTGCAGTTCTGGGGGTGGTCAGATTCAGTGCTTCAGTGACTCGGAAACATTCCGGTTTTGTTCTTTTTCTCCAAAGAAGATGGCCTGGTGCCAGCAGGTCCTTAACAACTGGAATGATATCACTTGCTCTAATGAGATGCTAATAGATTGCAGCCTGGTGAGGACGGCGGACTGGCAGTGAGAAGGTTAGGAACAAATCAGAGACAAGTGACATCTTGATGATGTCAGATGGTTCTCCTTCCTTGTCTGTGGTGTCATTTGACAATAAGGGAACACAGTGTAATCGACCTAATAGATCTAATGTGCTGGCCCAGTTCCATTTTGTGCAGTCATAACCTGCTTCTGTAAAATCCCCTCAAGCCTTAATTTATCAGTCATAGGCCTCCTTACGTCAACTACTGTCTAGGGTACAGTGTAATTTTGCAGAATAATTGTTTGATATGACTTACCTGTTTTTTACTCTTTGGAAATTCTGCTAGATCTTGGTAGCAATAATTATATTTATCCCTTTTCATAATTGACACAGTTCTAAATCTGTTTTTAGTCTTCTGTGCAGAAGTGGCTACGTGTACAGCACGTGACACAGACTAGCCAAGTTAGCTGTTTAACCAGCCTTTGACTGAGTGACAGACCATCACACTGGAGTGACCTTTTCCCTAATGGTTAATCTTATTGTACAATGATTACATTGTGATACAGAACATATGAATTATTGTAGTTAATAAATACTTGTTTGCTTTTTTTTATTTATTTACAAAGTCATGAGCAAAGTTGAGATCTTTCAAGGAAGAAGAAACATCTGAAATGTTTCTTCAGATTCTACCATGACTCACAGAAATTAGTGGAGACACAGAGTCTAGGTGGTGTGGTGGCAGAGAAGGGAGATTCTGCATGGTAAACCTTGTATGCTGTTCAGCAGTCATTGGGTTAGCAGGAAAAGAACTCTTCTTTTTTTAATTTTTTTTTTTTTTTTTTTTTTGGTGAGAAGCATAATTACTCTGTTTGGAGTGTATTTGACTTTTCAGAGAAGCAGCAACAAATGGTAAACTTTAAAACACTTGGAGGCCTAAATATAGACAGTTGGCAAGTGATCAGTTGACTGCTTCAGCAGACTTTACTTAACAAAGGTTTTAACACTCAAAGTCATTTGCAGGCATGGCAGGATTACAGCTGAGTCAGAAGGAACACAACGATAGGTTAACTTGTTAGAAAAGTACACTTCTGTTTTTTGGTAGTGCGTGTATGCTGTCCACAGAAACTTTGTGTTTATTTAACTAGTTTTCTCACACGTAAATCTATTTGAGACTTTATCTTGAGCGTTTTTATACCCAGAAGACCAAATGGCCTTACGTGGTTTCAGAGTGTGTTGTGCATTTATGAGGTTTATGTCTGTATGAAATTTGGAAAGGTTAGCCTGATAGGTTTCTATATGTTATTCTTATACATTTGAGGCAGATAGTCCTACCAAGTTGAAAGAACATGAATGATTTTTAAAAACACTGTTTCACTTCTGGCGTGTCTGTTTTGGTATTAGTTTTTCTGTTGCCTCGAGTTTTTTGATCTTCTAGTGCATCAAGCATAAAAATGAGAAATATCCATCCAGTTGAAAGAACTGTAGTGAAGAAAACAAAGCAAATTCCTTATTTTCTCTTCCCTGTCTCCCCTCCCCCCCCCTCTTTTTTTTTTTTCTTTTTGGTACAGATTGACTTAGCTATCCTTTTTTAACTTAGTTGGAGCAATAGCTGAAATAGTAGTTACGGTAATGTTTTCATTAGCAAAAATATTGTAATTCAAGTTTACCACATTCACAGACTTTTTTTTTTTTCCCTGAGGGTCTAGACACACAAACTCATAAAAACAGTTAGATTCCAGAGAGTTGCACAAAACTGTTCCATCCTTTGAGAATTTGATGTACTAGAACTTCAGCATTGGCAGTTTTAGGAAGAAAAAGAAAAGGCAGTGGCATCATTTGTTTTTTGGAAGTTTGACATAACTATAGAAACAGCACTAAAGCATTCATTCCAGATATGAGAGAGTAGTGCAGCTTGGAGTTCTAGTCTTTTATCTCCAGAGACATGGACTCATATCCTGTTTTAGATCACATGTGAAAATGAGTTAAGTGATCTAATCTTAGAAGCTATTTGTTCACCTCTCAAAATCACTGCACAGTTTTCAATTGACAACTCTTTTTGCAGCTTGTAATGCAAGTGGTAGCATTTCTAAGCTCGAGTCTGAAGTATTTTGGTTGATCTGTTTTACAAAGTTTGCAGAACAGCTATTAGAGCCTGTCTCAGTTGTTGAACCTTCCTTTAAAACAAAACAAAAACCCCATCAACTTAACAGCTCCTCCTGCTGTGTGAGAATTGGGCCAGTTACAGTCTCATCATTTGAAAAAAAAAATACAGTTTCTAAATAAAATACAAATTACAGTTAATAAAGAAAATGAATTGTTCTAAAGAAATATTTTTAGTGAAGCTTAGGTAAGTATGAAGACTGAAGTTGGCTTGACTGAAAATGCTGAGATCTTGATTTTTGGAAATAGAAGTTAAAGTATGTGACTTACTTGTTATGGAAATAGTTTATATGTTATTTCTGTATTCTATATCTGTGTCCATATAAAATAATTCAAATGTTTCTCTTTACCAAAATGTCTGTGGTGGCACAAACCATTGTTTAAGAAAACTTTTGGGCTTTTTATTGAATTTCTTCTTTTGGTTTGTTTTCTTGTAGAACTTGCGGAACTTATTTGAGACTATATTCTGGCCTTGCAACTTTTCTTTTAGGGTGGGAATTTAAATTCTTTTCTGTGTTACAGTGGTCAAAATAAGGAGTAATTGCAATTTTGATAGCATTTAGTTTATACCATAAAAGCAAGAGAGGCTGTTTTCAGTATGCCAAAATCAAACACTGTATTTAAAAATGCTCTATTTTCTTGCTCATGTTTATAGCAGATGAGTTTAAATTGTGCTTTCCTTTTCTCCTCAACTTTGTACCTTTTAGAGATGGAAAAGGAATGAAATACATGTAGTTACTTTTTATTCCCTTTTCCCTCTATTTCCTCTGTTCTTCTCTTTTCTGTCTTATCAGTAGAATATTCAATGGTCAGAACCATAATATTGCAATATGGCCTTCAGGGGTAGGGGCATACATACCAATGTATGTGAAACTAAATTTCACAGTAAATTTCAATAGTGTCACTATGTTGTAGTACAAGTACTTTGTGATTTTCCATAACTGTTTGTAATATTGCACATTGAACATTTGTAATATTGCACATTCCATGCCAACAAATGAAGTAGATTGGTTCTTCTGAGCATTTTACAATGTTTAGGATAGATTGGTCTTTTGGCATATGAACTGTCGGTTTCTTTTCGACCTTACAACTTGCTGTCCATTGTGAGATAACCAGACAGCTCCTCTTGTCTGCCTGTGAGGTTATTTCTCTTTGCATCTCATTGTGCTGGAAAATAAGCAGGATTCTAAACAAGATGTGAAATGATATTCTAAATTTTTTAGCCTTGCTTAATTACATGTCCTCCACTGTTAACTAAGTGTTTAATCATTTACCTTCTAAGATAGTTAAATATACATTTCAATTCTTTGCACATCTGTTTTTCACAGCTTATATTGGTGCTGTTTGATACTGTGGAAAAAGCAACCTAGTTAGTGGCTGTATTAAATAATGATTAAAATCTAGCTTCTTTCCTCCTAAACAGATGATTACTGATATTGAATTAACATTTGTCTAAAAGAGCAACAATGACTCTTTGCTTCCATAAATCAGAAGTGGTTATACAAATAAAGCTCACAGGTTGTCTAAAAACAAGTAATTCTGCTAAAGAAATGCTGGGTTTATGGCAGAAATCAGGAGGAACCCAGGACTATTTCACAGCATTATTTTGAGCTGTAGCAGCAACCCTGTGGTACAGTAACACAAGTTACACTTGGAGTTCTTTCCAGTGTTTGTTCTGCCCAATTTGAAATGTTAAAAGGTGATAGAGTAGACAGCATTCAAGACATTGTAAGGTGAAAACACCTCTTAGGCACATAAAAATACCTGTTACTGATTTATTGCGTTGTGAGGGCAATGGATGGTCTAAAGAACAGGCTTAAATTTTAATGTTTCCAGTGAAAGTGACTGCATAGATCCTTCAGGTAGGATCCACCAGCAAAAGAAAAGAAGCTGAGATAGAGGAAACTTGAAGGAAGGTGAAGTGACTGAATATGGCTGTACCATCGTATAATCAATCTGTACCATTTTTCACTTAGCCCATATTGTTAAAATAGCACTTTCATCTAGCTTGTGCTCTCGCGCTGTCACTTGTGTGCTCAGAGAAGAACAAGCACTCTTTCTCTGTAAGTGGGTTAATGGACGAGGGAGCCCCTGGACAGTGTTCTGTGCCTTCAATGCCTAAACCCAGCCACAGTGCAAGGCTGGAGATTTTTTCCTGAAATCCCGTTGAACCAGTAGGGGATAACGTTGTGTGTGTCCATGCTGATGCATGCGTGTGCTCATATGAATGTTGTTGTGCAGCTTCCAGCAAGTGCAACTGATGTCAAAGTTGGGTGATGCACAAGGATTTAGCATGGTGTATTTTCCACTCATCTCTAGGAAGGCTTCTTCTAAAACATGTTGAGGTGTGCAGCAAAGTTCCTGAGGGGCCAGAGAAGATCTTACAGAATAAGGCTGGTCTGGATGGCATCTTTCATAAATATGAGAAATACTGTCCTCTTAGAGAAGTTCACACATCTAAATAAAGGGGAAACTTGACATTCCTTATGCCCTCATTGTCTGCAATAGCTTTTACATTTCTGACAAAACCTGTTTAAGATGTAAGGTACTCTTAACGCTCTATTTTCACTTTGATTTGAAGGAAATTTGAAGGAGAACTTCCAACTCTTCCTTTGAAACTAAATAAATCTGGGAACATAAGTAAGCATATTTTTGCAAGCTTTTTATAAAAATCTTAAATAGGCCTGTTCTTTGATGCAGCCATAATTTGATGTACTCTTACTAGTATTCAGCCTTGAAAATACACATCAGTATGTCATTAACAGATATAATCAGAACATCACAGATTCTTGAGAATGTATTAAAAGTAAACAGACTGTCGTTTTTAACAGGAAACAGAGGCTAAGCTTTGTTCCCCAGAGATGCTGGCAGAATCCACAGCTGCAGTAAACAGAACAGGTGACTGGATGTCACCGACACTGTGCACAGCTATAGCAGAAAGATCATTCATCTTCCAGTTAAAAAGATTTAGCCCTCACAATAAGCTATTCATCTACGACAATCTAGAGAAGCTAAGGAGTGGCATGCTTTCTAATTCAAGCATGCTTGTTTTTTTTCTTTGAGCAACAAGTCATTGTGCTTGTTTTGAGAACCCCTTAACACATTTCTGAATGTTTAGAAAGTAACCCATTATTGTGATAATTGGGTGTGAGTTAGATTGATAGGTGAAAGAGGGAAGAGCATGTTGTGTACACTGAGAGTTAGAAACCACTGCTCTAGTAAGAAGAATAACCAAAAGTGTGAGTAAGAGTAGTTAACACACAGTGCATGGGAATTTTCTAGGGGTTTCTGCATCTTTACAGAATATTTCGGTACTCAGAAGCCTTGTTGTATCCCTGTGCATTAACGCCAAATACTGTTTTGAATATGGTTGTGGTCTGACACTTTCAAGCATGGAATAGGTTGGGAGAAATCGTGGAACTTTATTTGGAATAGTTGGTAAGTTAGCAACACAGGCCAAAGCCAAGGACTGAAAACCACAAAAAGGAAAAAGGAGAAGAGTGAGAATTGGAATGATAATATGAAGGATTTATTTACTGAATGCAGAAATATGCTATTTGATTTTTGTTCCTCTCAAGAATCTAAATAACCTGTGAAAGGCTGCCTTGAAAATTTACTTCTTTCCCTATGCTTGCACACTCTGTCTATAATTTTTAGTTTCTATTGTTAGAGAGAGATTAATTTCAGGATCCCAGCTTTATATAATTGCCAACATTTCTGAGGGCATTTAATTAACGTAAATCAACATGCATAAAGTTTAAAATAGCTCAAACCCACTGAGCTTTAGTAAGTAGGTCTTTTTTCTGGTGAGCCTTTACAAATGCACCTATGGATAGCTGTGCTGGGAGGCCAGAGAGAAATACAAATAAAAGGAGCAAAATGTCATTTGGAAAAAATGAGGGTGTTTCCAGGCACAAAGACAGGTGTTTTCCCCTTCTTCTCCTCTTTGTTGGTGGTAGCTTCTGCCACTGCACTGCCTGTAAGAGGAGGGGTTTTCTATTTGTTATGAAGAAGGCTATGCTGAGACACAATGTTATTTCTAATTTTGACAGGTTGTTCTGTCATCCAACACCTAATGCTAAAGTGATCTAGTCTCTGTCATAAAACACCTCTCTTGTAAGTACATCTTTTGAAGCGTCTCTGGAGAACAGGTATCAGCAAGTCTGATTTTAGCTCTTTATCATCTGCTCTTTAATTGCAGAGATTAGAACCAAATCCTTGAATTGGTGTTGCTATCAGTGGGGAGAAAAAAGAAGAGACAGAACAGATACGGGATGTATTCTTTTTATTTACAGCTGGTAGTTTAAATGTGCTCAGTAAGTCAAATGTGATGTCTTCTGTTCCTGTTGTCAGGCCTGCATACCTGTATACCAGGAGAAGGGTGGGAATTGAGTTGTCTTTAGTTAGTTCTGGTTTTACGGTGCTGGTAATGAGGACAACCAGAGCAAACATAGAGGGACTGACCATAGACCTTGCAATCCTTGGGGTAAGAATGGAAAACAGGATCCCTTGCTGTTTGTACACAGCTTCAGTGGGGAATGTTAATTCCTAAGCAATTATGCCTTGTATTGAAAGCTTTATAAACTTATAGGCCAGTAATTCTCTTATATTCTGGAATATTAAATAGTGTCTTGAGGATACACAGACACTCTGTTTCTCTGAGCTTAACCACCTTATGTACCTGAGAATGTCAGAGGTCATACCTCTGGGCACATCTGCATCCATAATTTAACAGTCTTTGCCTTTTGACTTCACAGTAAAACCACTCTTCGTAGAGGTTACAGTAACATCATGTCATCACAAATATGTTAGGTTTGTTTCTTTTCCTCACAGTAATTTATATATCCTCAAAACCACAAAATGTGGGAATCTTTTAAAATAGTGAGGGACATTTAGAAATTTAAAGTTAAGTCAATATTTTCAATAATCTGGAGATGGGAGCTTGGCTAAATAATTGTTCATATAGTAAAGTTCAAAGAAAGGACAAAGTATTACTTTTTTTTTTAACCAAGAGCAATAATAAAAAATTAAGTAAATCGCCTTATTTCCACTAACACACCTTAGTGCTCTCTGACACAAGCAAAAATGTTTTGAAGGAAATAGGAGAAACATAGTAACACTCTTCGAGAAAGCTGCTAAACTTCATGCTGTTTCTGCAACTTTGCTTTTATTTGGGGTTCAGGTTGAGCTGTAATTGGTATTAGCATCAGGTCTGTGGTGTTTGGAGAATCAGTTGCACTTCAGTTATATTCAAAAAAAAAAAAAAAAAAAAAAAGCACTTACAATGCCTGGGAAATCCTTACCATTACAGTTATGCTTAGTTCAGACAGAATTTCTGAAATGTGTTGCTTTCCCCTTCCAGCATTTTCCTGCCTTGTCTTTCAGAGAATATATGTGGAGTCTCTGCTAATTTAATTTTTGGCTACTGGCTGTCATTAGTATCGTTTAGCCAGGATGGATGAAGGACAGGAATTATATCTGTCTTCTGTGTCCTGAAATTTAGAAAGTATTCAGCATCCCCCGCCCCCCCCCCCCCCCCCAGATCTGATTCTTTTGTTTTTGTGTTTTTTTTTTTTTTTTTTCTGGGAGTTTCATATTAGTTAAGAGATTGTCATTGAGATTGTCATTTCAATATTTTCTATGTTTTTTGAATTTTTTGCTTGTTTGTTTGTTTGTTTGTTTTATGCTGAAGCATACCTGAAAAGAGAACACCATTCATGAGGAGCAGCTTGGTGTAGACTTATAAACTTTCCCCTTGTCATTACTCATGCTGCTAATATTAAGCACTACTATCACTTTGTATATTAACTGACTTCACTTAACTGCCTGAAATCAAAGTAAAAAGTATCAGTTTCTCTTGCTAATGTTAACTTAAGCATGCTAAGTAGCCCAAATCCTTCACAATATACACTTCGTAGCAGAACAGGTATTTTATGCCATGCTTGTGTTAAAGCATGAGTTTCTGTTGCTATGTGTATATCTTACACACTATTTTTAATGAAACAAATATAAATCAAACTTTCTAATTTTATTTTAATTGGAACACTAAGATACAGTAATTGTTAGCATCGTGGTTCCTCAAAGTAACAGCAGTTATTACGATGTATTTTTGTAATGCTGGCTTTAAAATCTCAGGAATGCTGCATTCACATGACTTCAGCATGTAGATGTAGATCTCCTTCGATAGCCTTAATAGACTATTTTTGTCAGTAGACCTCATTGTCAAAATTTGATTCTCATGTATTTCTTTGCCAGTAATAGATGACTCAAATCACAAGGCCTCTGCAGTTTGGTCCTTATATAAATGTAAACAGTTGACTGATCTGTTTGAGTGATCAGATAGTGGGATATCTCAAATCTTTTCTAAGTCAGTATGTTTGTTCAAGATCTGATGTTCTTTTCTAATTCTGAAGTGGAAAGTATATGTTGGTATTTATATGTATGAACTCCATCTAAAGCCAGAGATGAAATGGTCTTATAAGACTGTATAAAAATATTTTGCTGCTATAGCTTATGAGCTCCTCTTTGACTGATCTGGAGAAAAAATATAGTTCTTACTGAGCTGTTAAAAGAAAGGAAAGAATTATGCCCTGCTTCTTTTTAATAGACTTTCCTAATTCCATTAATGCTGAACAGATATCCTTTCAACAGCAATACATGCCCTGCACATGCTTCCCATATAAGGATAGGAAAGCTACTCATAGTTACTCCTCTTGTTTCAGTTTAAAATACTTAGTCTATGTAAAATGCTGCGTAATGGTGTTCCGATCTGCTGAGTTTTATGTAATTAACTAAGCAGAAATCATGAGCTAAAGAAATAGTAGATTGAGAACAAAGAGTGACCTTCCAATGTACTGCCATGAAATCATCAGCAGTTTCTAATTTAAAGTGTATTACCACTGTTCCTGTCCTGACAAGTGTCTGACTGGATGCTTGTCAATACTTCCAAGGGTGACGGATGTTTATTTTTTTAACACCTTGAATACCTCGAGTACGAAAGAATTCTGGTTCAGTTGTTGCAGCATTTTCATAACTAGGAGCACAGAAATTATCTTACTGGTACATACTGAATGCCCATTTGATGGCGTATGTTGTGTTGCTGGTTACTGATGTATGGTTTAATTATGAGCATGCTCTAAATGCCCCATCAGTGCTCTTATACTACGCAAGTAGTAAATGGGTCTGGCTGCTGCATCAGATATTTTGGCTTGCATTGGTCTCTTTCATATACCTATTTTTTTGTCTGTTTTTGTCTATTACTTTAAATTTTATTTATTCATTTAGTTAGATTTAAGAACTTCTTTCTGTGCAAGATGTGGCCTATGACGGTTGTTCTGCTCTCTGATTTTTTTATTTTTTTATTTTTTTATTTTTTTTTTTTGCTTAAGAGTCACTTTGCAAATTTAGAGCTCCATGATTTTATGGATTTAAGATATAAGCCTGAGAGGAAGCAGATTGTTTTTTGATAGCTTACATTTCTCTCCTTACCTTTGAACCCTTTCTTCTCAACTACAGCAGACAGAGAAATCAATGGATGCTGCTTTTTCTAACAGTATCTTCTTCAGTTGAAAACCTAGAGCTTGAAGGTTCAGGAAAATCAAGCAAATCCCTATGTGGGCTGAAGCTATCAGTATTCTCCATAAATGAAAAGTACATCATATGTACAGTACATCATACATCATCTTTGGAAACTGTCAATTAAAAATTACAGTTGAAATATCAATGTAGTTATTTTGTTTGTCATAATCATATATTTTTCCAAAATATTTGTTGTCTTTTGAATTAGCTAGGGCACATATAGGGTGAATGATGACTTGTTCACCTTGCTGTTAACTGAGAGGATTCTTTTGTACATTCAGCAAAACTGTAAATGAAGAAGTAGAGTCTTGCTTAATCTGTCATTAGTGTCTCTTCACATGTTAGTTTGTCTACTCATTTCTATTATTTCTTCCTTAATAAAATTCTGAAATAATCCATTGTGAAAAGCTTAATCAAAATGGGTGAAATTGAGCCAAACCATAAACAAAATATATCTGTCACAGGTGGGTTCCTTGTTCTTGTATTTTGTTTATGCTTACCCAACTTTTTCAACAGAAATGAATGGTATGACATATCTTAAAAAAAAAAAAAAAAAAAAAAAAAAAAATTTATAGCTTTGTAATATGGACAAGGCTTCAATTGACTTTTAAATTAGACTTTAAATGATTTTGTCTATTATATTCCATACTTTAAAGCAATAGTTGACGTGTTTACCATGAAGATTATCTGTAATAATATTTACTCTCTACTTCTATAGCGTATTTCTATTCTTCGCTATGCAAAATACTTTTTACAAGACAAAATTGAATTGTACCAAATAGTCTTGTCTTTAGTCAATATACTGTTTGCCATTATAGAAGCTCTTGCCTCTGTTTAGATAGTGTACGGGGTTGATAGATGCAATGACAATCAGCCTATTACTCTATGTGAGAAAGTTTGTTTATTATGTTGCAGTTCTTGACAGCTCTTGGCAGTGCTAGATCATTTACATGATGACCAGTAAAATTAATATCACTTGTTCCTTTGGTTCTGTACTAACTGTCCTAGCTGCTTAGACACACGCATACTCTATGTGAAGGCAGACCAATGTGAAATGGAGCTGAGGTTCAGAGAGGCTGTGATAATCATCACCATACATATTATTTGCAGTGTCATCTGTAAGTTAGTTCAAGATGTCACTGGCACTGTACAAGAGTAGTAAGACATGATCTTCACTTAAAATATGCAATCTCTAGGTTCTTACTTTTTTTAATAAAAAAAAAAAAAAAGCTTTTTAGTGGGCACTGTGGTGCTCTGTGGAACCTGGGAGTTATTCTGCAGTACAAGAAAGAAGGCAAATGCAGATTTGAGCATCCTCCCTCCTGTAGATATTTCCAGGCTTGCCCCATGCCTGGGAGGCAATGGTGATTCCACTTTCTCATAACTTTTTATTTCCTCTGGAGAATATTTTTCAAAGCTATAGTTATTTCTTCCATTTTTTTTTTTTTTTTACAATTGTCAATTGCATTGTCTAATGCAAGGATTAGATTCAATGGTTCCCTTGATGTACTGTCTTACACTGTACCTTGATGTACTTGTGGAAAGACATTTAAGAGATAAGTGCTTTTGGTTCTTTTTTTTTTTCCTGAAAATTCTTTTATACTTAGCAGTATTTAAATTATTTCCCTGAAATCCAAACATCTCTTTTCAGTTTTTGTCTTTTTCTCATTGAATGCTAGTAGAAGAAAATTGTCAATAAATTAATGCTAGTGTTACATTTCTTCAAATGTGAACATTTGTGGATTTTTTTTTTGTACAGGAGTGTATTTTTTCTCTTCTGTCTCATTAGCACAAAAACTAACATCAGCACAGCAAAAACGAATGTTTTAGATTGCTACTGTTTATTGCCTTTCAGCACACTTTAATTAAAGTGGCGTTTGTTTGTCCTATATCACCATTCCCTAATCGATGTACTGAGCAAGCACCATGGTGACAAGATAAGTTGCTTTGTTTTGTTCCATATGTCTGTGTTCCAATTTTTCCATAGTTTTAATTGGTTCCCTGCAGAATAACATTTACAAGCATATGGTATGGAAAATGCTGACTGCATTTGTTATCATATATTTTAGTACATTGGTGGCACTAGATCACTAAGCCTTTAAATGTGATTATGAGGTTATTTAATGCATTCAATAGTGTGCTTAAAATACAGCAAAAATCTGCAATGAGCCAAATGGTATCAAGGAAATATGTTTGAAGTACTTCTTAATGCTTCAAGGATAGATGGGGAAGTCTGAATCAGAAAATACATTGTGTAACATCTATGCTGAAACATACTTTGTCATCTAAGAGCAATTTGAAAAGCTCTGTAGAGGCTTCTTACCATCACAAGAAGAATGTGCAAAGGAATGTGGAATGCAGAAAAGGCAAAATACATGATATGTCAAAGATTATTGACTTCTGAAGAAGTGCACTTGCATTAGCTGATGAAATGAAATGCAGCATTGGCACATGAATCTGATGTGTTTGACTTTGGTGATACCAGCACTACATTTTTACACTGATTCTTCTCTGGCTGAAGACTGTCAATCCAAAAGAGAGCATGTTGGCAGAGAACCCTGTCTCCTCAGCATGTGTGAAGGTCTAAGATCAACCTGTGCTGGGTTAAGCCTTTTTGGTTGTGCCATGGGGAACACTTGAACGGGTTTGCTTGCTGAAACAAATCCATCAAGCTGTTTTCAGACTGCTCCAAGTAGTTCTCAGTGAGTCACTCTGTTAATGAGCTCTTTGGATTTCATGAGCAGACTGGAAAGTCAGACACAGCCCAAACAATCACAGAAAGAGGAGTGGTCATGGAGTTTTCTGATGTATGAATTACATTATTTGCATATGGCTACAAAAGACACCATATCCCTTCTGTCCCAAGCCTGAACTCAGCCTAACTTATTTTTATCTAGGATTCTAAACAAATGACTTACCCATTTCTTGTGTTTTTGTGTCATCCATATATGGTGGATGAATCCATGTTCTAAATTTGTTAGCGACTAGGCATGTGCTGAAAAGTGGAAGAATATTAAAATTAATGTGAGAATATGATTATGCATTTTCTGTTGCTCATATGCAAGTTATCTATGGATCTGGTACTAGTACTCTGAGGGTGATTCAAGGATCTATACACTACGGATATAACCAATTGCTGTGTGAGCATGAAGGTAGTGGTGTCTCAGAATGGGCCGTATGCTTTTTTTTTTTTTTTGTAACATTCCAAGTGAGAAAATAGATTGTTTTGTAAAATCAAGTGAGTTTTATTTTGAACATTGATTTCTTAGCACGTTGTTACTTCATTAATAAGCACAATGTTGCAAAATAATTTGTAATCTGTGCTCAACTTCTGCAGCAAACCCACCTGACATCTCTCTCACAAAGACACCTGGAATCAAGCTTATTATAATGAGAGAATTCTGTCATGGAAAGAGAAACTGCCAGTGATAAGACTTTTCGAAAAATTATTTTGGGGAATGGTGTTTGCAGCAGGCATAAAGGACAGCAGAGGGGTGCAGTTGACTTGTTTCTGACTTTTAATGGGGAAAAAGGAATAACAACTAAAACGGTAGTGATGTTTAAAAAAAATAAAGGAACAAAAAAATGTTTCTTTCTGAGGCAGTCTTCTCAGATAGTGGAGAAAAAGGTGAAAAAATTTTAGAATTATGGCATGTTAAAAATCCATTGAACTATTGAATCTAAAAGCAAAATTGATTGTTACTTTGACCTCCTGATTATCTCTTCCATCTATGATTTTTCTCTCCCAGCTGAATGTGTGCAATGTATCTTAGTAGTCACTGATGAGAAAATGGTGTCTATGATATTGCTATTAATGTGATCTACCTGAATTACTTAAAATGAAGTTCATGAGGAAGAGAAGAAACAAATTTACACAGATGGCCTAAAACACAATGAAGATGTGAAAATATAACTGCATAATGTTTGTGTGTTAAAGTGCAATACAGTCACAAATCTTATCTATACCACACTGATGAAAATTGAGAAGAAACAGAGGTTGCAAAGTGTTACAAATAAAAACAAACAAAAAAAACCTGAAAAGAACAAAGGAAAAACTGTTTGTGTTATTCATATAAACACACAAAATTCAGTCTCATATGTTCACCTATTCAATTTATGCAGGCTGTTGTCTCAGTTCAGGATGTGGTCTTCTCTGTTCAGTTTGGTGCTTGTCACCTGAGTGTTACACTGACCAAGAAAAAGAAGTTCAGCTCCAAAGGCTGTGTGCAGCACGGTGTTCAAGTGCTTCCTAATTTTTGGTAAATATATTGTCATTTTGAAAGTTACATACCTATTGCAGAGAAGTAGCTAAGACTCTTTGTCACTATGAGGTTCAGATGTCAAGTCCATCAGAGGCAGGTGAATGAACTGCATTATTTGAGTTTGAGATCTCATGCCTTTTTTCTCCAGCAGACTTTCTCTTTGCTTCCTACAATTCATTCAACTTCTGCAGGGCATGGCATAGGAAATTATTGCTGCCAGTCACCTTCTGGCACACCACAGAGCGAAGTAAATTAATGTGACAGGAGTACTCATCTCAGGTGAATGTGCTCCTTACTTCTTCACTTCTTTTTGCTGTCTCAGGGGGCACTTTATCCCAAAAGCTCCTGAAGGGGATGAGTGCCATCTAGTTTTGTAAAGTGATAGGCAACTCAATCTCACCTTTGCATGTTAAGTTGGGAAAGAGCAGGAAGAGGAATCATGTAACTTGACCTGAAACTTTAAAGGCATGCTGTGACTGGCTTTAGAAATTAAAGATAACCTGGAATATGAACAGAGTACGTTCTTTTGCAAAGCTGAATTGTGGTATGCTGTGTTGCTGATATGCAGTCACTAGGTAAGAACACCAATCTTGTGTAGAACACAACTCATTTGCTGTTCAAATTAGCGTAGCATAAAAGGAAGAGGAGAACTTTAATTTTTACTTAAGTAAGCTCTTTGGTAGGGAATCTTATTGACAGGCTGTTGAAGTGCTGCTGAATCAGGCTTAAATAATCATTCTGCTGGAAACATGTTCCCTTCCCATACTAGAGTATATCCTGTTTTTTCTTGGCAGGAAAGGCAATGTGATACCTTTATTGAGTCTAAGGTCATTTGAATAAGTTTTTCCCCTCCTCACCTTGTTAATCTTATAAAACTGTAGGTATCTTTAATTCCCTAAGACAAAGTATATTTAATATCTGTCTGACTTGATGGTGCTTGTTTTATCTTCATATAACAGCAAAACTAGGATCAAAACATGTGCTGGCAAAGTTGTTTCCAAAATGTGTTTGATCATGGGCTTTCCAGTTTGAAAGCCAGGTACTATTGGGTACTACTGTAATTCAGTACAAATGATGTCTTGAAAGCTGTTCCTAAAAATAAAAACTTAAGAAGCAAGAAAGTGTGGACATGTAAAGCTTAGAAAACATGACCTTGTTAAACTTCATACCATCAAGTGCTGGATTCTGCACCTGGGATGGAGCAACTGTGGCTGTATTCACAGACTGGGGGATGAGATGCTGGAGAGCAGCCCTGCAGAGAGGGATCTGGGGGTTTTGGTTGACAGCAAGTTGAACATGAGCCAGCAGTGTGCCCTGGCAGCTAAAAGGGCCAGCTATACCCTGGGTTGCATCAGGTGCTAGGGTCTAGAGGGCAACACATATGAGGAGCAGCTGAGGCCCCTTGGTTTGCTCAGCCCCGAGCAGAGCAGGCTGAGGGGAGGCCTCATGGCGGCCTGCAGCTCCCTCACGAGGGGAGCGGAGGGGCAGGCGCTGAGCTCTGCTCTCTGGGGACAGCGACAGGACCCGAGGGGACGGCATGGAGCTGGGACAGGGGAGGGTCAGGCTGGGGGTTAGGGAAAGGGTCTGCACCCAGAGGGGGGGCAGGCACTGGGACAGGCTGCCCAAGGTAGTGGTCACAGCACTGAGACCACCAGAGTTCAAGAAGTGTTTAGACAATGCTCTCAGACACATGGGCTGATTTTTGGATGGTCGAGTGTGAGGCCAGGAGTTACATCCTCGTGGGTCCCTTCCAATGCAGAATATTTTGTGATTCTATAATGTGTGTTAAATAAGTCTGAAGATATTTCAAGAAGAGGCAGCGCAGACTTGCAAGCGGACATCTTCATTTTGAATTAGCTTTATAGAATATGGTAGATATTTCCTCTTGGTAGGAATTTGTTGTTTTACAGTGTGGAGTTTGTCTGCAGAATACTAAATCAGAGCTTGTTGGTGATGCAGCAATATTGAGCTGAATTCTCAGCAGCAATAGCTGTCTGTGCCAATTCTTGATTAGAAATGACTGGAAAAGGGCACTCATGTCTTGTGGAGATTCCAGGAATGATTTAGGGTCAGGACTTTCTTCCCTGGCTGGTATACCAGGTAGTTATCCTGCCTCATGTCCATTATAAATTTTGAAGGATTAGTTCCTATGGAATGGTTTGATTCTGGGATACGACACTTTTTAAAATAAACCTATTTGGAGAGTCCTTGACTCTTAAATATGGCATTTAAAGTATTAACTTCAAAAGACCAGAAATGATTGTTTACCAAGGCTACGTTCAACTTCTGTGTATAGTGTAGTTGCCATCAGAGATAGCAGTGCAGGCAAGATGTGGTAAGTTTTGTGTGTCTAGGCTTCAGGTAAGTTGTACATGCAGGAAAACTAAGGTGTGAAGACCTTTTGCTAGTCATTATTCATTGTCTTTAATTATAATTTAAATATCTTTATCTTATTAAATACCAATATCATAACTGACCATCCTTTCCTGAGGGTAGCATTGAATTTTTATGACCCTTCCACTTATTTTTCTTTGTAAGTCAGTATCTCCCCCACAAAAGAAGATAGTCTAGATTTATACAATTGCCCTTTTGTTTTATTATATTTTATTCTGCCAGTGGGATTGATGTTTCTTGTGAAATCTATTTTTTACATCCATAAGTAAAGCAATGTTATACAATACTGATTCAACAGGTAATGATTAAAATATGGCATGCTTGGTATTTATCTTTTAAATCATGTTCCTTAAGGAAGAATCAATTATATAAATATTACAGTAAGTTGTACACTGTAGTTGATAAGTGTTATTGCAGGGGTAAAGAAATATAATAGTCCTTCTTCTGTTCTCAAAAATAAGAGACAGCAAAAGACTTAAAGGGATTTTTTTCCAGGCCTGTATAAAGCTTTCTTGTGAAGAGGCTTATGAAATATTAAAGTAACTTGAACTTGGCATAAAATACTAAATTGACTTTGTCTAGGCTTAAAGCCATTTCTTTGACAACAGAGAAGGACAATCAACTTAAAAACCCTCAGGCCAATGGAGGTATAATACTGCCTGATATTATGAGGCAAATGCAGGATGTACTCTGAAATGGCTAATGTACCTCTCAGTTGGAGATACAATTCCGAAGCTACCGAATAGGTACAGATATCCTCTTGTGTAAGCAAAAGAGCCCAACTCTCAGTTGGAATATTGGTCCTTGTATCTGGGCTTTTCCCCATGCATCTCCAGGAAAGCTCAGTATGTTTCTGCAGTATTAGTGCTTTAGCAAAAGGGCTGAAGCAGTTTTCAGAGTCGTGCTTGATACTATACTAGCAGTATAATGCTAGCTGCACTAGACTGTACAGCTTCTTCTTTATTTATATGCTTCTGTTGAGCATCCTTTCAAAGAAATGCTATCCTTGACAGTTACTGCACCATCATCCCATGCAGCAAAATGCAGTGATCTTACTGCAGTTGAAGGACAGAAGATCCAGTGAGATTTGAGGCAAAAAGAAAATAGTGGCTCAGAAAGCAACTGTGTGTGTGAAGAGGAAGGAAAAGAAGAAACTTTTTTTTTTTTTTATATAATTGCCTCGACACAGCAAGCCTGTTTTAGGGGTTCCTGGTAATTCCATAAAAAACTTCCAGGATTTCTTAACTTGCAAGATGGTTTCACCTTCTGTTTTAACCATTTTAACACAGAAAAACAGAAGGTAATGTTTTTTTGACTGAGGTAGTGTAATTTGATGAATCACTGTACCAATATATATACTAGCCAAAGTTTTTGCAAACCTGATCGCCAGCATATGCAGCAGTTTTGAATGAGTCAGCAGTCTGGTGCAGGTAAAAGCCAAAAAGTGATGTTTTTGACTACAAATACATAAAAATAGAGTTGCCATGCTGATGTTTGTATGTGATTAAAGACAAAACTGGGGAGGTGCCAGACTTTCTTCACTGTAACAAAGTATCAGAAGTGATCTCTTACAGATTATAGAAATAGCTTAATGCTTGTAAATCACATTTTTTTGAGCATAAGTGAATGTTGATCTGTGCGTGTCTGATTGGAGTTTAGTTATCCTGACTGATACCATCTGAGAATGACACATCATTTCTTTAATTCAGTGTATCCTAGACAGATGATGTTTATGCCTTTTAAAATTTACCTTTAAAAAAAAAATGAAGAAAAACCCAGTGATGTTAAGAGATCAGAAGTGTCCTTTATAGTTTAATTTATGAGTTTGCGTTTATCGTTGACCTCTTAAACATTTGAATTCTTAGAGATTTTGAATGTTCATGATTCCACTCTGTGGTAGCTGCAGGAATCGCTTCGATCACTTTTCACAGTCCTATTGCAGCTAAGCCTCAGAGTTTACGAATCTAATGCTTCTCCTGCCTGATTGTGGGCTTCTCTGCTAGTGTCTTTTCTTGGCAAGACAGATCATGTCAGAAATTTTGCTGACCTGGAAAAGGAAGCATTCCATCCATGTGCCTGTGTTTCTCCTAGATGGTTGACGAACAGCAGGCTATGCAAACTAATTATGGCTAAGATGACAGAAAAGGAAGCAGTCTTAGAAGCTGAGAGGGTGTACTTTAATATATTTCTGTTATTTAAAAAAAGCATACGGGGATTGTCAAGAGAAGTATGTTATTCCTTGATTTCTTAGGGGGAAAACAAACGAACAAAACCACAACAGTAAATCATGTCACAACAGACATAAGCTTTTGCTAGTTTCATGTTTGTACCTGAGCCATGACCAGCTGTGGAAACTGAGGATACAGCCTCAGAAGAGAGGCTACCAACTTAACAGAGCAAACTTTCCAACACATCTGTCGGAATTGAAGATGTCACCTGAGCTACATAAGGCCATTTCTTGTATATGTTCTTTGAAAACTATCATTTGATGTGAGAGTTGAGGGGGATAGTATATTTTTGTTCCTATTATACAAAGAAGGCAGAATATCTTAGAGAAGAATTGTTTTGTGCAGTATTCTGCTTGTATTATTTCGGATAATTTCATATTTAAGACATGAAGGATGAAAAAGATTTGTTTTGTTTTATCCATAGATGGTGATGTCTTTTTGCAAATAAGAATTAGCTGAGGAAGCAGTGACTTCTACAACTTTGAAGATTCTGAAAATCAGACCGAGGGTTAAAAAAAATTGCTTTCATGGTCCTATGTGCAGAATTGGTAGACAGCACCCATTTATACTAAGATAAATGTCTGCAGTAGTGTTGACTTTTATATCAGTTGCAGTTTGACCAAGCTGATCTTTTACCTGATGTACAGATCTGAGATTGTCCAGTACTGGTTATAACAGTATTAAACCTGCTCTAGCATAACCCTGCAGTTGTCACTAGGCTCTTGATAAAGTATCTGTGCAGTTAGTACAAGAAGGTTTCTTATGTTGAAATAATAGGATGGGGAAGATGCTATCTAGCTATCTGCGTAATCTAATAGGATGTGAAAACATTGCCTGTGATTCTGGCATTGGAGGAATACCCAGTTCAAATAATGGAGATACTTGGAGTAGGAAATGTTATCCATGTGAATAGGTTATGTGTGATATGGATGATGCGTGATCTTTTTCTATCACTGAATTATTTTAGTGGTAATCACAGGGGAACAGGAAGGTAGGTAATTCAATATTAATGTGCTGACAGTGGTAAGGGAGAGCATGCACCTGCTTATGTGCTTCCCCATAGGCCTGGTCAGTTTTGCATGTGGCAGCTCTCAAACGCTATGCTCCACTTATGTATTACCTGAACTCCAGGTAGAACTAAGTGGCCAAACTTATTCTAAAATTTCATTAATATCAATTTATTTTATTATTTCTCTTTTATCAATGTGTCTGTCCTACATCATCAGAATATGAAGTACTGACTTTCTTTCATGTTTTGCTCTGGCCAATTTAACCTTAAAATCTGTGAAATACAAATTTGAATGAGCTTCCTTTAATAAGAACACATTTTTATCAAGTATGATAAGAATATAAGTTTACTGAGAACAGCTGCTTGATGAACAAAGAGCAAATGATTACTGAGGCTTCTCTTGCCTACCGTCTAGCAGAAAAAAATAAAAAAATCAAATCCAAATAAGATCATTCACTCATCATAACGCAATAGCTGCAGTATTTTAAAGCATGAAAAAAAAGAAGTTAGTATCTAGAAATTAAATTTCCGTTTGTGAAAGGAGAAGGGAAAGTACACACATACACAAATGTGTATATATATTTTTTTCAGTAATTAGGGATAATTTAAGAAATAAAGGAGGGATTTTTATTCTGTATTTAATATAAAACAGCTTGCAGGTTGACTTTGTATTTTAACATTAGTGGAATAGGTTTCCTATTCTATTAGAAAAAGCCCATTTCAGAAACAGTTTGCTGAAAGCCACAAATGAGAGATTAGGGAGTGAAGTAGTGTAGTTTTGTTTAAGTGAACAGATCCTTTCTTAGGGACAGGTAATGTCATTAAAATAACTGACTGTAACTGATGAAACAAAAAAATATCCTCTCTGGAGAGACGTAAGAAAGCTGATGTGCAACAGAACCCCCTGAACTCCGTCAGAAATTTGTTTTTTCATTCCCTTTCCTTTGGGAAAGAGTTTGCAGTAGCTTGTAAGATATCTCTACTGCATACCTGAGTGTTTAAGGCAGAAGTATTCTGGAAGCCAATGGTTGTTCAGAGATGCAGTGTGTTAACAGCCTGTCCAACAAATGCACCCTCTTGCTATTGTCTTCCTACTGTCGTATTAAAATCCGAGCTCAAAGGCTGTATCTCAGAGTTCTTGCTAAGCTCTTGAAAACAGGTTGAAGAAATGGCCTGTACTTCTACTGTTTGTTCTGGTTCATTTGTGTTGATGAAATACTGGTTTGCTGGAGTGAAAATATAAAAATCAGTCATTGGATGACGATTTGACATGTTTGGGTCATAGAGGAGAGGTGGTCTCCAGAGCTTTCTTGCTCTACTATGCTCTCTTCAGAGCAGTGCTTTCCTCATTTCTTCAGATGTAGGCTTCACAAATATTAGTTATTTACTTATTTATGTGAAAGCTTCTTTAATCAGCTGCGAAGACAAAGAAATTTTCCATCTTTGACAGTTCTCACACAACTTTCTGCTGTTCGAGAACTGCAGTGTACCACTATAACAAAGCTACTGCTAACCTGGGAGACGTAAAAATGTGTGCAGATTTCAGTGCTTGGGTGTGCTACATCACGAATCCTAAAGACAACACCAATTTTTTTTTTAATTTTTCAAAATGAAACAGTATTGTGCCTGATTTTCACCACTGAAACTCAGATTGCTGTTCAGTGTCCTTGGCAGTTGTATATGAGATAGTATTTTGTGGAATATGAGCAACAGGAAGCAAATCATTTTATAGGTAGAGAATACGTAGATATAAAAATTTTCAACACATATGATACTGTTCTGTGTTGTTTACACTCACTCCTAGAGGTGAGTGATTTTTTAGATTTAATAATCAATTCGTCAGTTCATTTCCTACTTCGTCTAGCCTATATTGTTTGTTTTGAGGAAGCTGAAGAAAAAGACTTCTTCACAGAATAAAAGACTTGTATACACTGAATAATACTTAAAGAAAAAAAAAAGCTTGAATTCATGAACTTGATTTTCGTTCTTTAGGGTGACAGATTAGTGAGAAATGTATGCTGACAAAGACAGTGTGACAATAAGCACACGAAAGAAAGAAGGAAACAGAGTTTACTGCTGGTGAAGGCATACAGCTTAAATGAACATACCTATTCCAAACACTGTCCTCTCCAGAAAGCTGTCTGTCTTATGTAGTTTATTTCCCAATGAGGAATGGAGAATAGTTGTCCTGGTTTTATTATCCGTAGATATTTTGATGGCAGTGTTCCATACAGTGAAAAGAGAACAGAGTCTCTTCCTTAGATTCGACTAAAGGTAGGATATGACAAAGAGAAGAAAGGTTAGTTTTTTAAAAAAATTGCATGGTTGTAGTTATTGGGGATAAAATATTAATTATATCCTTCTATTGAAAGATTAAAATTTAGCTTAATAAAATGCTGAATCCTAATTCAAAATAACAAAAAGTACATCAGCCTTCAGAAAATAACACAAGCAATGTTTGATTACATATATTTGGCTCCAAGCTATCTACTTTAGTGTCAGTCAGATAGGTTTCTTAAATTAAGAAGCATAACTTTGAAATTAACTTTTATTTTAAAATTATAAAAAAATACCATGTTTCCGTGCAGCTAGATTGACATTGTGATGTGTACAAGAGAAAAACATCTTTCACTTTGTGTATTTGTTTACAAAGAAGATAGACACTTCCTTGCAATATTTTTTCTTTTCTGCAGTTGTTGTTTTTCTCTTCCTTGTGTTTGGAAAGCTCCTAATGTTATTAAATGCTGAACAGACTCAGTTCCTGTTGACAGTGAGAACTGGAAGACCTCAGTGATTCATATAGCTTGTCTAGCTTCTGAAGAGTCAACATGAGAGCCTGACTCTTTAGAACTGACTGATCAGTAACTTTGTCTAGTTACTTATTTCAGACAAGCAAAATAGGGGAAGAAAATAGACCTTGATGTGCACAGGGAAAGAAATAGAACTTGATATGTATAGCTTTCTGTGTGTATTTCCACTCTTTTTGCGACTGCTTTTCTTATGAGATGTCAGTTGTTTTCAAGGGATTTTTCCACATATACATGATGCTGCTTATCTGCTACTTTGCTGCTAACTGGAGCTCTATCAGGTTACTCCTCAGGTTCTGACTTAGGTTTCTTACAAGACCCAAATTTCTTTGGCTTTCTTGGGAGCAATGAAGCCAAGGAAACATGTCTGATTTCACAGTAAGTGCATTCCTTGAGCAAATTGTGGAAAGTGTTCCAACTAAGGACACCAGCTGGATATTTAATGCGTCTTCTGAAGTGTGTTGGTGACTGGGCTTTGTTTTTTCTTTTCATTGTTACTCATTGCAAATGTCTTCTGTTGTGTTACAGAACAGGAGCAAGCACCTGGAGAAAGTCCATGTTGTTCTTGGAAATAAATCCTGTGATTTGGACTCTCTTATTTCTGCTCTGGCCTATGCCTACTTCCTAGACAAGGTAATGGGAAAAACAGAGGGATCTTAACTCACTTGCTACAGCTTACAGATTTCATACTGTTAAGTCGATTAAAACATATCATAAAGACATTATTCTGGACAATGGCTTTGTCATAATCAGAGGTGAGATGTTTAAAGAGAATCTAAATTTCTTTCCATACAAAAATTAATGAGACAGTATTAGGTGGTTTATTCAATAGCAGCAAAATATTACCCCTGTGCAATTGCCATCACTTGGTCTAGGTATCAGTTACATTTGATTTAAGCAGTGCACAGATTTTCTGCAGATATTTTCTGTGCTGGAATGGATTACATCCACAAATCTGCAATATAAATTAGAGAGCTTTAGCTGACTGCTTTTATTAGGTTGTTGATTCGTAGGAGTAAAGAGGGATTTTTTTTATTATTTTTTTTACTATTTGTTTTGAAAGTTGCTCTTGTAAGTCCATACTCATTGTGATCATGTTATGCTTAGCATTGTATGTGCATGTTGTAAAATACAGTTTTAGGAAATGACCTGAAGAATTTGATATCTTAACAATCACAGTCAAATGATATTATATTTAAGATCTCCTCCCCATTTTGTGAGAAGCCTTATTAAGTGAAGGGGATGACTTCCAGGCTCTGATTGAACAGGTGATATCCTGCTGAATTCCATACAATCAGGACTTTATTTAGAGAAGTAAATCATCTTGCCTGAATGTGGATTTTGATAGCTATTCATCCCAACCCCATGTCACAAATGCAAAATCAGTCAAGTTTGAAAGGCAGAGTTAGATTAGATTTATCAAGGCTTTAAGCTGGGCTTCCATGACTTAAAACAGTGTCAATTTGCATTTACAGTATTTTAAGAATGCATTTTTTTTCCTGAAACACTTGTGAGATTTTTAAAAGTGTACATCTTTTTTTTTTTTCCTTTCTAGTTTGCAAAACAATTCTGCAGGAGAATTAATTCTGCAGAATTAACAATTCTGCACATAAGAATTAATAATAATAAAAAAAAGTGATTTATAAAGAATGAAGTAAAAGGACAAAAAATAAACAGAAAATTTCAAATTGTTTCTAAATGCTCAGTCTGTTAAAACATATCTCTAATAAAAATCAAGTCTCATTTTATTCAGCTCTGACAAATGCACGTATATGTTACAGGTCAGTCCTCCTGACGTTCTTTGCCTACCGGTGTTGAACATACCAAGAAAAGACTTCAGCTACTTCACAGAGACAAGATTTATATTGGAAGAGCTGAATATCCCGGAGTCATTCCACATCTTCCGAGATGAAATCAATTTGCACCAGCTGAATGCTGAAGGGAAATTGTCTTTAACACTTATAAACAGCAACATGCTGACAAGGTATTGCATTTTAGATACAACAAGATGTCTTACTTGGGTTAGAGCTGTTTTGAAAGTTATATTTTACATTTTTTTTCCCGAATTCATATTTATATCACTATGTTAGCACAGAAAAAAAAGGAATTTAAAATACATTTTCTCTCCCATTATGCCCAATACATGTGACGACATAGTTGTTTTTTGTTTTTCCATCACTATTGATTTATTTATTTTTTTAATACCTTGTATTTTCACACAGCTTAGACTAGATATTTTAATTTTGTTTAAATAGTCCTGAGGTTTCCTGTGACCGGCAAATAAGAGATGAGATTTTTATCTTTTTCTTAGTTAGCTTTCACTGTGGGAATTAAAGCCCTCATATTAATATGGGGATGGACACAACAATTGCCCATGTTAAGATCCTACTGAAGATAGACAGAAGTTTGAGACATTTACTCTACAGGCAGCATTAGCTTCACGTAAAGCTAAGCGTGGAATAGTAGCTGTTACAAATACTACTAGGAACAGATCAGATTCTGCTTTTACATCATCAATAATTTCACAGCCATACAGAGATCATGGAATTCCTTCACAGCTTTTTTCTTAAAATTTCCTCACTGCCAGAGGCTCAGAGTTGCTCTGTGGGAGACCGTATTCTATATACCCGTCCTTAAGAGAGAAACTTTATAAGCCCGTGGTGAGCATAGAGAGCTGCTTTATAGTGGTCTGCCTGTCTTGCCCACAGTGAAGAATGTTATTTGCTTCTAACTCCATTTAGAACCTCATTTAAGATAAATAACATGCTTCCTGTGTGCTATAGCAGAACTATTTGGGAAACAAAAATAAAACAGCCCCATCCTACTCTGAGGTGTTTGTAGACTAGAATAAAAGTATGGCAAATCTGAAATGAGAAATATGTATAAATCTCATATCGATTCTCTAAAAACTGCAGGCAACTTGGTACATTGCTGACTTTCTCAAAGAAGATTATCCATAATATTTGCTTTTTGCTACTGTCCCCTCCTGTGTTTCTTTCTTCTACAGAATTATGACTATTATTTTGTGTTAATAAATGTAGTTTAGCTTTTTTATTACTACTAAAAGCCAGAACACAAAGTGTTTAAATCTAAAATAAAGATCTTTTGCAAATTGCCAAATTATTCAGTGGTGAAATTCCCAAATCTCCCCTTCATAAGGAGTGATATTTTCAATACATGTAGGAATATTTTTTCCAGATTTACCAGATTTAAAGATTTTGATAATAGAAATGTAAACAGTGAAGTCTTACTGATTTATCAAGTAATAATACCACTGTGAGCTCTTCATTTTTGAAATTACAGTTTTAGGACTTGATTGTGGCATTTCTTGGCTCCATAGCAGACTTAGGGCAGTGACAGCAGTGTTACAGTCCAGAGTTGTTTTTTTTTAAAGTTTTTGCACTGTTTTGTTGGGTTGTCTCAGTGGCTAGAAAGAAAAATAAACATTTTATTTTTTTTAAATTTGCATGGTAGCGAGGACAAAAGTTTGGAATCAGCTATTGTCAAAGTCATCACTCCAGATGAGCAATGTGATGGCAGCCTGGATTTACAAACGTCTTCTTCCTCTTTAGTAGTAAAAGAGATTCTTCAAGAGGCACCAGAGTTAATCACTCAGCAACTGGCTTATCTCCTCAGAGGTGAGAGATTACTCTTTATATTAAATACTGAAAGGTTTAATGGAGTGTTTCTGAATCTGCTCATGCAGAAAGAGTGTGATCCATTCTTTGGTTAACAATCCCTTTAAAGACCACGGGAAGCTTCATAAAAGAAGCAGGGAGTAAAGAGTTTGTTAAAGAGTAACATTATATTGAATATTAAAAATGTGCATTTAAAAATAGGCATGAGAGGTCTTTGCTGTATCCCTAGACAAGAATATTAAATGGAGCTGTCGACACACCAGCTGGGTAGCTGGAAAAGCTGTGCAGTTCTTCAGTTCCAGGGGCTGTGCAGTGCTGGCAGCTCAGAGCTGCCTGTCTGTGGACAGTAATGTGGGTTGGAATCTAATATTTACATGTTAAAGCTTCTCCCGATGGTGGTACCTCTTTGTAAAATAATGTTTTAATGGTATGATGCAAAACTTCTGCTGCTTAAAGGTGCCATAACCAAATCTTCATTACACTCTCCTTATCTTTAGTATCATATGCCCAGTAGAGTACGGAGGATGGGAATTGAATAATCAGAAGTATTTTCATTTCTGTCTTCATAGTTATCATTTGCATTAGTTTCCTCAGTTTATTTGCTGCAGCAGGATTCTTTCGTATAAAATAAAGCTGGAGTTGGAAAGAACTGAATTCTGTTCTTAAGTTAAGCAATTTTAATGTTATTTAATATTTTTTAAAGATTTTAGGTTTTAATTGACATTTGAATGTTAAATGCCCTTTAAGGAATCAAAGGGAATGTTTAATGAGGATTATGAAATCTTGCCTATACTTTCAGAAGCTAGTGAGGTCTTCCCTTGTCATTGTACTGATCCCTATGATAGCAAATATAACGAACGTGTTCTGAAAAATTACAAAATGTAATCTTTTTTTATGTTTCTGTGAAAGAAGTTCTAACAGGAACACTAAATTTAGCCAGCTTTTAAAGAACCAGCTTTTGGGTAGACCTGTGCGGTGTCAAGAGTTGGACTTGATGATTCTTAAGGGTCCCTTCCAACTCAGGATATTCTATGATTCTATGATAACCTTTCCATGTTAATCAGCTCTAGTAAACCTGCCATGAATTTTTTTTTTTAAGATCCAAAATTCTGTTGAGTAGCTGTCCAGGAAATCTAGGCAAATCACCAAGTATAATAATTGATTCTGGAGGCAGAAACAGAAATAGGCTTTTGGGAGTCTCTCAGGCTACCTGTTTGGTGGTGGAAAGAGTCAGGAGAGCAGTGCTCTGAATAATCAACAAGAACACGTAAGTAATACATGACTGTAAGCATCCATGTGTTTTGGCTCTCGTGTTTGCATCCAAATTAAAATAAAGTGCATTTATCAGACAAATATTGAAAGTGTTTGCATTAGAGGTAACACTTCCAGTTTTAAGGGATATAGTAGCTTTTTGTTTCTTTTGTTTCTCTGTTTTTTAAATCAGAAAGTAAATTTTAATTATTTTATTCAGTAGTGAGTATTTGCAGAATTTGGTGTATAGAGGGGGGCCAGTGTACCTTCTTTTAAACAGAATAACAAGTGATTGACAAAGCCTAAGTAACTACAGGTCTTCTTACGACTTTGTGCTTTTCTGTTTCTCCCAGTAATACAGTTTGTGTATAGCACACTACGCAATACAGCAAGTCCTTTTGTGACTCTCCGAAAATAGAAAATGGCTTTGGTACTTAAGGACCTTTCATTCCAAATTTATAAAAGTTACTGAATCCCATTACTGGTTTTGACAGTAAAACAAAAACAAACAAAAAAAAAAAACACATAAAAAATCAATGTATGTAGATGGTAGATCAAACTACAAACTCTGAAAATAAGAGATCAAGTATGACCTGCCCAGGTCCTCTGTATATATTATGTCCTTTTGTCAAAGTCCATGTCCATGAAGTATACCTTTTTGATATTCAACTTACCTGTGAGCATAGGAAACATCAGGACCATATATCATAGTCTGTAAGGATGGGTGGCTGTTTTAGTACTGATGAATGCATGTGTAGAGGCCGGATGCCTTTCGGTTTAACAGGCAGCCACAATTTCTGTTGGCACTGCATGGGCGTAGAGTCAATGGAGAGGGTCCTGCACTATTTTTCTGACTTTATGTTACTTCCAAGGGAAATCCGTATGATGCTTGTATGTATCAGTTTTGGGGGACTTCTAGAAACAGAGTACCAAAATGGAAGTCAGAGTGGTAAGAGTTAGGATTTTGTTTTCTCCAAACAGCTGAGAGATCCCTGACTCTGTGTCTGAGTTGGGATCTCATCTTTCATTTTCTGGCTTTCCAGTGGGTATTTTGCTAGAAGACTTGCAAGATAATACATATATCTCATGTCTCAATAATTACTGCATGGTGGCTTTAACAGTTTCATTTTTTGCCTCTTTTTGGAGGGGGTTTCTTTGTCACAGGCTGTTAGCAATTTGTTGATTTTAGTAATAAAAGCAGACATTAATAGCCTGCATATTTCAACTTTGAACAAACTTCACCTATTCTGTTTAAACAGAAAAAGAACAACAGCAATCAAGAAGAAGGGTGTCCATGTGAAACTGAACATTATTGATCTGGGCAGTTTAATATTAAAGAACTTTTTTTTTTTTTTAGCTGAGTGGTTTCCTGGTATCTTTTTCTCCTCATCAGACATGCTATGAGTTGGTTCTACCCTTGGGCTTTGAATAGAACCTGCTTTGAGAGTCAGAGCATTGTACAGCCATATTTGCCTTAAGTTAGAGCTTGCTCTGTCCCTGGATTTGTGCCAGAAGCAAACAATTATGGAACCTGCCAGAGTCTTGAGCCTGTGTTATTTTATTTCCCCAGAGATGTTTACAAGGGGACTGTTGCCAAACTCCAGATCCATTAAACTGCTGAATCATTACATTTTTTGTAGCAGCCAGCTGGCAAGGATGTGATTCCAAGCACTCACTGTCAGGTACCTTGGGTCAGTGTACTCTAAAAAATGCCTCCTTATGTTTATTTGTATAAAGCCTTGAAGGATGCCACAAGGTACAGACTGCAACATGTAAACAGAGACATTTATGGAAAGAGCATCAGCAATTTTTTTTAAAGTGAGTCTCCTTTTGCTAGTAATGAGCTGCATAGTTGAGGTCTTTTTGTGCTCTGTTGGGGCAGTCTGACTTTCAGTAGAGAAGATTAGTTTGTTGTTCTAGCCACCCAGGCTAATGTTAAGAAATGTCCTTTTAAGGACTTCAGAAATGATGCCAATATTTTTTTTTTGATGTTATTCTGTCTTGTACGTCAGTCAGATGATTCACATGTTCCCTAATTGGTTCATCCTTAATATACATGTGAGAAACAAGGGAACGTTTTAAACTGCAACAAACACTGCAGTTGTTTGGATAGATATTTTCATGTACAGAAACAGTTGTCTCAAAGGCAACGCTACCCCACTCTGCCCCCAAAATTACATTTCATTCCAGCTTTGTGGCTTTGCTGTTAATTACAATGAAAAGTGCTTGCTTTGGTCTGTTTTATAGCTTTGGTTTAATCTGCAGTGGTTGTTTTTTCATTATTGCGTTTGGTGGTTTTTTTTTTTTTGAGGGCACAGGGGGTGTCAAAGTATACTTTCCATGAGGGACTGTTGCTTTTCCCTGTCTTAAATTTTTCCAGGTCATGGAACAAAACCTCAACAGGCGAAATGCCTATATTTTCATTGTACTGTTTCTTTCAGCCACAAACTTATAATTCAGGAGATGCTTGTGCTGTTCTTAATGTTTTCCCAAAACGACTTCTGCCTTCATTAGATCATGTTTAATATTAATGCACAGCAATTGCTTTTGGCAAAACTAGTGCTTCACTTCCAAACTGCTTTGCAAAAAGAATAAAATGCATATAGTTTTTTAAGAGGGCTAGCCTATTTTCTAGTGACCTCTCCCTAGGAAAAAAAAACATCTGTAATGTAGTATGATGTACGCAAGAAATAATATTGAATCTTGTGTTGCCTATTATATATTTCTTTTTTTTTCCTGTGCTTGTCAGCAGACAGAGCAGCCTCCATTATGCTTTCAGAAACCCTGAGGGAGTTGCACCAGCACTCAGTAAAGTCTGCAGGAGATTTCTGAGCCCATGTATCTCTTTTACAGCAGGTACTCACAAGGGACCACATGACTAAATGGACTGACCTTTGGACAAGCAAAAGTACCTCAAGTTAACTGTTTCATTTTTTTTAAACTACCTGAAATCTTAACACTCCAAGGGATGCTGAGGATATCTGTGAGAAGTGTGCGCCTTTCTTTCCTGCTGATGAACATAGTATTAAAGAATGAAGAATAAGTGTTGAGCATAGGAATTGCTGACATCTGTGAATTTGAGAAGTCTCCTTTCTGTCCTTTTAGAAAACTTCCTATTAGAAATGTTAACAATTGCAAGTACTACAGTATTGCTGGGATAAACAGCCGGGGAAAAAAAAAAAAAGATGATTAAGAACCTTTTTAAGATATCTGCGTATTTTGAGGCATTATTTCAGGCTGACTACATTTCATTCTTGTTTTAAGTGATAAATCCCCAAATTTCTAGGTTTGCTTTGCTATTTGAAGGTGTTGTCCCTGATCAAAATGTGTAAAGAGGTCAACAATGAGATGAGCAGGGAAGGGTCCAGGCTTCCAGGTAGATGCAGAGCACTTCTAAACACATTCTGCTTTTACATCTGTACTGTAATGGTTGTGTCCTGCCAAACCTGAGACCAAATATGAGGCTTTGCCTTACTTTTGAAGAAATGCAGAATTTGTCACAAGTGAAAACAAGAAAAAAAAAAACACAGTTACCTGTAGAAATGCATGATAGGCTGCCCTACCATGTCATAGGGCGTCTTTCCATCTGTTTTGATTGTGAAGTAGATTAAAAAACAATTAAAAATATCCTTTCGCGTGTGTGTGTGTGTAAGAGAATGAAACTAGTTTTATTGTCATGAGCAACACTCCTGCAACACTATTGCTCCAATGGGAGTGCAGGTAGTTTTTTCATCAGTCTTCCCTCTCAAAGTGGAGGGGTATCAAAGGGCCTGTTGACTATGGCAAATCAACAGATGGTTATAGGGCTGGTGCCATAGACAGGGGTTTGTCTACTTAGACCATGGGACTTGCCTTGAGAAACCTGGTATTGTGGGAGCTACTGGGGACCTGTCATGGGATAATCCACCTGTCATGGGATTGCCAAGCTGGTGAAGAGGGCTTTAAACTAGAGTTGCCAGGGGAGGAGAACCTCAGTCCATCCTACTCCTCCCAGTTTGATGCGAGTGCCAGGGATAGATGCCCAGAGCCTGGGGAAGGGCCATGGGTCAGCAGGAGAGCACCTGAAGGGCAGCACAAGGGAATTCAGCCAGTGCAGCCAGTGAGTCAGCTTCCTCAGGGGCCCAACTTAAATGTCTCTATGCTGACACAAGTAGCACGGGGAATAAAGAAGAGGAGTTCGAGATGTACGCATGCCTGCAGGGCTTTGTTCTCATTGGCATTACAGAGACATGGTGGGACAGATGGCTCCCACGACTGGAGTGTTGGAAGGATGCAGGCTGTTTAGGGAGGCCAGGCGAGGGAAGCAAGGAGGGGGGCATCACCCCGTGTGTGAGTGAGCAGCTGGGGTGCATGGAGCTCTGCCTGGGGATGGGTGAGGAGCTGAGAGAGAGCTTGTGGGTCAGGATTCGAGGGAGGGCAGGGACAGGGGACCTTAGAATGAGGGGAGTGTGCTACAGGCCACCTGATCAGGAAGACCAAGCAGACGAGGCCCTCTATAGACAGACAGCAGCAGCCTCATGTTTGCAAGCCTTGGTCCTCAGAGGGGACTTCAGGCACCCTGATAGCTGTTGGAGGGACAGCACAGCAGGGCACAGGCAGGCCAGGAGGGCCCTGGAATGCACTGATGGCAAATTCCTTCTGCAAGTGATAGAGGAGCCCACAAGGAGAGGTGCTATGCCAGACCTCATTCTTGCCAATAAGGAGGATGTGGTGGGGAATGAGAAGCTGAAGGGCAGCCTTGGCTGCAGTGATCATGAAATGGTGCAGTTTTGCATTCAGAGGGCAGCGAGGAGGGGACACAGCAAGCTTGCTGACCTCGACTTCTGGAGAGCAGACTTTGGCCTCTAGAGGGATCTGTGTGGTAGAAGAGTGCCATGGGCCAAAGCCCTGGAGGAAAGAGGGGCCCAAGAAAGCTGGCTAATATTCAAGGATCAGCTCCTCCAAATTTAGGAGCAATGGTTCCCCACAAAGAGGAAGTTGGGCAGAAACACCAGGAGACCTGCATGAGTGAACATGGAGCTCCTGGGCAAACTCAAACAGAAAAAGGAGGCCTGCAGAGAGTGGAAGCAAGGGCAAGAAGCCTGATGGGAATACAGAGAAAATGTCTGAGCAGCCAGGAATCTAGTTAGGAAAGCCAAAGTCCTGTTGCAATAAATTTGGCCAGGAACGTCAAAGGCAACAAGAAAAGCTTCTATTACGTATGTAAGTGATAAAAGGAAGACTGAGAAAATGGTGGTCTCCCTCCAGAAGGAAATGCGAGACCTGGTTACCCAGGATATGGAGAAAGCTGAGGTACTTTTTTTCCTCAGTCTTCACCAGCAAGAGCTCTAGCCACATAGCCCAGATCCCAGAAGGCAAAGGCAAGGACTGGTAGAATGAAGAACCACCCAGTGTAGGAGACCAGGTCTGAGACCATCTAATGAACTTAAAGGTACGCAAATCCGTGGGACTTGATGAGATGCATCCACAGATCCTGAGGGAACTGGTGGATGTAGTTGCTAAGCCACTCTACATTATACTTGAGAAGTTGTGGCAGTCTCATGGAGTTCCCAGTGACTGGGAAAGGGGAAACATAACCTCCATTTTTTAAAAGGGAATAAAGGAAGATCTGGGGAACTACAGACCACTCAGTCTCAGCTCTGTGCCTGGCAAGATCATGGAACAAATCCTCCTGGAATCTGTGCTAAGGCACATGGAAATTAAGCCAACTGGGCTTCACTAAGGGCAGATCGTGCCTGACAGGCACACAGAAAAGTGGTGTAACATTGACTTCAAAAGTTTTGAGCTTGATTTAATGTAGAACTTGCACCTCTCATTTTACTGCATTTTTTTGGTAAAGGTTTGAAAACACTGTGACTGAAGTGTTGTTAAAAGAGCACTGCGCAGAAGGTGGTGACTGTGCCCCTCTACTCGGCCCTTGGGAGGCCCCACTTGGAGTACTGTGTCCAGGTTTGGGGCCCTCAGGACAAGAAGGATGTGGATCTGTTAGAGTGGGTCCAGGAGAGGGCCAAAAAGATTATCCAAGGGGCTGGAGCACCTCTTCTATAATGTATGGCTGAGAGAACTGGGGCTGTTCAGCCTACGGAAGAGAAGGCTCCAGGATGACCTCACCACAGCCTATCAATACTTAAAGGGGTCTTCTAAAAAGGAAGGAGAAGGACTCTTTACTTGGGTAAGTAATGATAGGACAAGGGGTTTTAAAGTAAAAGAGGTGAGATTTAGATTAGAGGTTAGAAGGAAAATTTTCACTCAGAGGGTGGTGAGGCACTGGAACAGGTTGCCCAGAGAGGCTGTGGAAGTCCCATCCCTGGAGGTGTTCAAGGCCAGGTTAGATGTGGCCCTGGACAACCTGATCTAATGGGAGGTGTCCCCAGGCCCCCCCTGGCAGGGAGATTAGAACTATATGATTGTTGAGGTCTCTTCCAAACCAGGCCATTCTGTGATTCTGTGAAGCTACATGCAGGTGGACAAGACTGCCCAGTCATGATTATGCTGCTGGGAAGCTGTCCGTGATGTGCTACAGCCTCTCCCTGGCAAGTCGTTGCACAGTGAATTTGAGCATGTGCTGTCAGACAAATACTTTCTGATGGAGTCTTAATTTCCTGCGTGTATTCACGGACACCCTGCTGTCTGCTCCCAGAGGTTAAAAAAAAAAAAAAAAAAGTGCTTAAAAATCAGAAGATTGTTTTTATTAAAATAATTCATGGAACCTGGTACCTAAGCTGCTATTTATGCAGGTACAGCTCTGCGCTGTGGGCCATATAACTTGTTTATTGCTCTTCTGAAAATATGGACAAGAATATGTAGCACATGCATTGTTTTCTGATTAGAAGTAGGAACAATGAAGGAATACTGCTACTGAGTAACAGTATTAATATATTAATACAATATTATTAACAATAATACTGAATCATTCTGGGAGTTGCAGATTGGGAAACTTGTTTCTTGTTAAAGCGACAGAAAATTGAGGCTTGCAACTATGTTTAAATTCCTTGGGAGTTTTATATCACTAATATATAATGTATACATCTATATATCCTGGGCGCAAAGTATTAGTTAATTGCCTGGAGACATCTGAAATCTGTTTTCTCTGGAGCCTTGTTATGAGTACCTAAATATACAAATAAAAATAAAACAGTTCTGAAAATCTGTGTCAGTATATTTGATTTTCATTTGGTCTGTATTTATTTAATATTTTTAATGCTATCAAACAGGGCAGAAACATTGTCTTGAACATTTGCTTTTAATATGATTAATTAAAAAGCAAATTATTTTGTAGATATATTTTTTGACTTTTACATAATTAAAAACTAACTCAAAGGATTTTTAAGTTTAATAGGTGTTGATCCATTTTAAGTTTGTTTTTTTTGATGTTCTAGTTCATGCCTATTTACCAGGAAAACTGTGATTTCAGTAATGTCTGATGTTAGAATCGTATGTTTGATATGTATATTTTACTCTCACATGTCCTTCAACACATCATGTCAAATGTATTCCTTAGATTAATATGACAAATAAATATAGCATATTTGAATTATAGGTTTCATAGGTAAGATACTTAATCCATACAGGATTTGTCTAATAAGTAGTGTGTACTTAGCATAGGAAAACTCTTCTGTGTTGCATGTGCTTCTAGACATTTTGAAGAAATACTTTTCATTATTTTCTATGGTAGTAGTGTAGGAGAAAACCAGATTCATACTGGGTGTTTGGAGAGAACAGAAAAGAGAACAGAAAATATTCGTCTTCTGTTCAAGAACCCTGACCACTGGTGCATTATCGCATGTCAGCTAATGTACATAGATCTATATTTCCTAGTCAGCCTAGTGAGATTGAGGATGGCTATGTCCAAGTTTTTCTTTTTCTCACTTAGCTCTTTTTAAAAACATAAACATTTTGGCTTATAAAAACTATCATATTGTTGTACTGATTTGCTCATTGACCTGGCATAATGCAATGTAATCATACTCTTGTTTGAAATCAATCCCTGTGCACAATACAGTAATAAATAATTTCAATGCTGAATTGTAAGACTTTATTGTCCTTAATTTAGTGTGAGTAATTGGGTGCGAAGGCTGCCCTTGAATTTATTAATAAATGGAATCCCAGTCTTCAGGTAATGAAAATGACTTGAGACCTTCAACTGTGTCAGAAATCGTTCACATTCAGGATGCAGAACATAGTGGTCTGAAAAGACATAAAGCTCACCTTTGTGTTGTAAGAGCATACCAATTTTGAAGAAGTTATGCATTGAACTATGTTTCTCTTAACCTTAAAGGTTAGATAGAGTTAAATAGAGTGCATCATTTTGTTTGGCTGATTGTAGTGTGCTTTTTGTTATATGTTCTTTGACAGGGGTTCAGCTAGTGTCAAATATACTGAAATAACTAAAGTCATGCATGTACCTTGTTGTATTTTGTAGCATACCCTTCTAATGTACTTTTGAAGTTTTATTTGCTATACTCAAGTATGTTTTTAAAATTCTAGGTATAGTTGCCTTTGGAAGCCATCATTTGATACAAACAATGTAGAAGAAGCCATTGTTTTCTAAAAAGCATAATTTTAATATAAACAGTTTTATTTTTGTGTTCAGGTGATAGTATATCTAATTATTTTGGCATGTTGCTTGTGCATTTTATCAGTTCATTGAACTCATCAGTGGGAACAAGTTCCAAAGAAGAAAGGGACAGTGATGGGGTAAACATCCTGGTTTAGGTAGTCCCTCTTCACAGTTTAGAGGAGGCATTGATTTTACTTTTCAACATTTCAGGAAGCATACTCTTCAAGTGCATGTCTTCGGAGCTTGACGGAATCACAGAGCAGCAGGAGAAAGTGCTGTCAGTTCTAGAGGAGAAGTTCCCAGGTCTTCCTCCACGAGAGGAAATTATCTCTGTTCTCCAGGAGACTCAGCTTAACCCTCAAGGTAATCCAATTTCCATTTTCAGACACTTTACAAATGCAGTTACCTAACTGTATTTGAATAGTTTGGCTCATTGTGTGTGGTGAGAGTATAGCTTCAGGATGATATGTATCTTCATTGACAGTTACATGTAGCTATATTTAATTTTAAAATAACTAGATTAAAATTCTAATAATGGAATTGCAATTTTTGCTGAGGAACTACAGAACTTCTAAATGATCTTATATTGCTTTTATGGATGACAGAATACTGGCATAGGTAGTCCAGAGAGGCTGTGAAGTCTTCTTCATTGGAGGTCTGTGAAAGCTACCTAGACACGGTCCCAGGCAGCCTGCTCTAGGTGGCTCTGCCTTAGTGTGGGGCTTGGACCAGATGGCCCCCAGAAGTCCCTTCCCACCTCAGCCATTCTGTGATTTACAGATAAAGTAGAAGTTAATTTATTTCATATATTTGCTTTAACAAGCATGTGCTAATCAAGTATTTGTGTTACTGAAGTGGAACGCAGGATAGAGGTATAATCAATGTTTCAGGCCACATGCAGAAACTGTGTTGCAGTCCCCTTAGCGTCACGGGAGTGGATTTTATTTTCTGAACCTCCCCAAATTTATCAAGGTTTCAGCTATTAGGGCTAGGGCTCTGTACAGGTGAAGTGACTTTGACTAAGATTAAGGAAACGAGGGAAAACTGTAACTCTTTTATTTTCTTCTGCTAGAAATAACTGAAGATATTTTGATGTTATTTCAGTGATCAAAACTCAGAATGTGTGAAGTTGGTGTTTGATCACAGGCTTGTGAAGGGATGCTGAAAGTTGTTGCAATCAGTCAATTTTTTTACTGTCTTTATTAAATGGCATCCACTACCAAGTTGTTTCCAAAGAGCGAGCATTGAATTATGGAGATAGTTTCATGTTAGGTATATCAGGCATGAACAGGGTCCCTTTAGACTTGTAGTCTTTATTCGTTCAGGTCAGACCTTCAGCCTGAAATGGGTTCCCAAACTGGTAGTTAAGGGCAGAACTTGAGGTGCTATTCCCTTTACTTTTTCTTTCAGTGAGGCTGCAAAATAAGTAATTCAGGGCTGTAAGTCTTTGGATAGTTCCCTGACGTTTCTTGTGACATTAGTCAAGAACTCACAGTTCAGAAATGAACTATGTGGCCTGGATTGGAGAGGCAGTGAATGTGGCTTTTACTGAACTCTGCTCTCAGTACTGCCAATTTTTGTGGAAGATGATTTAGTAGTGTCATGTACTTGTTTGTACGCAAGAAACTAGAGGGTTTATAACTGATGTAGTTTACCCTGCTCATGTGGCATATAAAAACTATTGGCAATGAGTGTCATGCAGACTGAATCTGTTATGCCTACTTCTCCAAGTTTTGTATTAGGGTAATGTCATGCTTTTTTGTTTCATAGCTGCTGTTTTCTATATACTCTAAGGTACATATTTAACATTGCATACATTTATATGGTGTTAATTAATAAAGTACCGAAGAGTTTCTGAAGTCCATTGAAGACACTGACCTCTGCTGAACATTGTGCCTTACATACCTGTTATTTTAGACCATATTAGGAAAACTTGGCAAAAACGTTCTCAGCTTCATGCAGAAATAATGATTTGTTGGCCTGAGTTCATGAATTCACTTGTTATTTGAGACACACTGGTCTGTAGTCAAACAGAAAGTCTACAGGCTACATAAATATTTTTAAAAGGACAGATTCAAAAACAAAATAAATATATGAACATAAGCCAGTTCATCTTGTCATTGGATTGAATGCAGTACCTGGACTCTATACAAGAACGGTAATGAGATGATTCATTTCTTTGGCTTTAAGTGGGTATTTGGCTTCCTCTGAAAAATCGCTCATGCAAACACATTGTGGATGTTATGCAGCTAAGTTTTATAAGTCTGTGGACACTTTATTTACCACTCGACACTGAAGTAAATAGCTCACATCTTTCTTTGTATAGGTATTTGGCTACTTTCTCAGTTCTCCGGATGGTGTGATACAACTGTGTATCTATACATGAGATACATTTATTATAACAATCTTTAAAGTATTTAAGTCAAATGTCTCCTATTGAAGAAATTTAGTCATATGGATTTTAAATATGTTGTACTTAAACTTATCAACATGTCTGGTTATAGTGTTAAGCAATTCCAATTTTACTCTGTTTTCAGATGATAATGTGCATTTCTGTTTCTGTGGTACATACACATCCCGTTGGTTCATTTACTGTTTGATGTACATAAACCATTGTTGGTATCGATTTGTCAGGAAAACCAGAAAGGTTGAATGATTTTATCTTTACAGAATGTCTTAAAGATTAGCCTCTGAATATTTTAGAAATGCCATAATAATCTACATGTGCTTTTCAGTGTGCTATTTATTCCAGAAATATTTCATATTAGTGGCATAAGGATGGTCTAGGTATATTTTGTCATCAACTAGAATTCAGTTGACCTAGAAAGTAGAAGCGTTCACGCAATTTCACTTCATTGCAGGAGACTTAATTAATTCTTCATCCTTTGTTGTTGCTTTTTAATTCTTCCTTGCTTAAAGAAAACCTCTGGAAATATTATGCATTGAATTATTAATGTTGGTTTTAATGTTCTTATAGGGTGTCCTAAAATATAGAAGGCTCAACATTAAGGTTCAAACTGTATTTTTAATTTGAGTTGCTATATCTGTTCATCTGTGGATACTTGAATGTATTGAAATTCCTTTCTCTTCTAAAACAGGTGTAAGCATTGAGGAAGTTATGCTGAAGGATCTCAAGGAAATTTCAGATGGAGAAATCAAAGTAGCAATTAGCACTGTGTACATGACACTGGAGGTAAGAGGAAGCTTAAATAATGTAGCTGGTAAACAGCCCTATTGCATAAAGAAAGAGTTCTTTAAGATTTTGAACCTCATATTTTCTTGTTAGCGAAACTTCTGCTCATATATAATGTAATTACTTTTGAGAGAACCAGTAGCTGTTTGTGATCTCACAATCATTTGTATGCACCTGATTATTACTTGCTGTTGATCTGTTTGGTGTATAAAAACAATGGCACTAGCCAACTGCAGCATTTATGCCAACTGAAGTTGTGAGCGTTCAGTTATACTTAGTAGATAGTTATTACTTTTCACTTAGGTTATGGCATATGGGCATATGATTTATATATCTGGTCTAATGCTTTCTCAGCTCTTTGACAGGAGAGGGTGTTCTTCATTCCTTCCATGTCTATCTTGAAGTTATGTAATGAATTTTGTCCATTGCTGAATGCATGTGTGGACTGACCTAATCTAAATGAAAATGCTGGTCCAAACAAAGGACCTTGACAGGGCAGAAGTTTGTAGAATTTTGGTTGTTTGGATTAAAACCGTAGATTTGTCCTAATGAATTTTCCTGAAATAGCCCAAAATTTTCCTTCTTGACCAATTACAGACACTTTGTAATTGCTACAAGAAAACCTCTGTGGTATGTTCTGCATCATTATTTCAAGATAATTGGTATTATACATATTAGTGGTAATATACCTGGACCTGAAGTAGACATAAATATTACTGTATGTGACATGCAAATGAAGTTCTCATCGTTTACTTTTTACTTTTAGATTTTAAAAGTTTTTGTTAAAGGATATTTAAAAAATCACGTGAATAGTACTTAATAGTGTATATCCTATGAGGTTTCTTACAGAATGTGTTTTAAGGCATTTTATAAAAAAAATAAGGTGCTTCTGTGGATGAAGAAGTTTCTGGCATAATCCCACTAATTATCCAGAAAATTTTGCTTTTTTATTAAGCTTTCATAGTAAAATATATAAATCAATCTTGCTATCTAAGTAGTGAGATATCCTTAATATGTGATTACGTACTGAAATAAAAATATTTTAATTTTAAAAAATGAAAAAAGTAATCTTATAATACCTCCTGCAGTTCTGCAGCTACTCTGGTGTATTTGTTTCTTAGTGGGTGGGACAAAGCAGTATTTTTGGCCTGGTCATCTTTATTACAAAGACATTTTACAAGTCTCTTTTAAGAGCTTGTTTATGGCACTGAATTTTTTGGCCTTTACTACAGTTAGAGCTGTTTTATAGAGGGTAAGCAGAATCTGTTCTGAAATTCTGAAAGCAGAATCTGTTAGCTTCTCATTGGTAAGCAGGCTTTACCAGCCATGAAGTACACTACTTTGTTAACCATAACTTTGCTCTTCAAAATTATGCTGAGGCTGGGAGGAATGGGGAGGGGGAAGAGTATTGCAGGATAAATCCTAAAAAGAAGAAATTGGATTTTTTTTAACATCCTTAACAATTTATTATTATTATTATTATTTTTTATTTTACTTTTAATTTTGTTTCATAGACTATGTAGAATACAGACATTGTGCCCCACAAATCTAATGTTTAGCTTTGGCTAAACATGATTGAAGTCATCTTCGCTACTTTACGTACTCGAAGTGATCATAACCTGAAGCTTCTCTTCCATGTGGCAAATGGAATTTGGCAACAATAGGTTTTCATAGTCCTAAAAGCAGGCAAATCTTTCAAAAAACATTCAATGCTGGCTTGCTTTGTTCAAGGAGCTGCAAGATCCAGTGGTCAAGCAAAAAAAGTTTCACCGTTGTCTTTCTTGAGGAGCATCCAACAGCCATTGAAACGTAGAAACGTAGATTTAGTTGCAAGTAAAAAGAACATAGTGATTAGGGTCTTACTGAAGTTAGATGATTTTTAGTCATAACTTGTTAAGCAATTTTATTACTTAATGTTATTTAGCATTTCTGATAGGATTTTTTTCTGGAAGTTATGGGCATCTCTCTTTACATTTTGCTCTCTGTTTTTCTGCTGTGAATATTTTCATCAAAAAGCTTTTTTTTTTTTTTAGGTGTAACTGTTTTGTTTTGTTTTTGTTTTTTCCCTAACATTTACAAACTCATACTTGGTTAAAAACAACTGCTAAGTTCATGGTTGGGCTGGAGATCAGTTTTGCATTTATTATGTTACTGCATTTTGTTCAAATGTTATCTAAACTCTCTAATTTACGGCATTTGACTAGCACAAGACTTGCTGTCTGGAAGCCAGGGACAATGTTGTCTGCATCATGGTAAAGAGGTGGCTTGTAAAAACATTCTGCACAAGTTACTTCATCTAGTATCTGCAATACACTACGCATAACAGAATTACAAACAAAACTGTCCAGACCCATGTCTCTATTCAGTTTAGATTTCTGTTCAGATATGACCTGAGAATACACAAACTTCAGTGACTTCTGGATTTTCTCTGCAATTATGATGATAATTTGTTTTTTCTCCTCAAAGTGCTCTGCAGACATTACCTGATTAAACACAAAAGAACATGAAGTATAGGCTAGGCTTTGCAGCAGGTGTATGTCTAATGTATTTGTTTCTTCAGAAATCTCACATTGTTTTTTAAACCAACAGATCAGTAAAAGCATTTTTCATGAAAGTACTTTCTGTAGGCTCAATTATTTGCTATGATTCAATGCTCTATCATGTAGCTGATGCTGCTAAGGCCAAGGATGATGATTATATGATTATACTTGGGTAGAGTAAGCTGTTCACAAGTGCACATCTCCTGCTGCATTGGCTATGTATCATGAAGAATGAAAGAGTTATAGCTCAACACTCAAGCTATGATTTCAGTCAGCATGTCACAATAGTAAAGACAGTCAGAGATCAGTTAGTCAGATATTCTAACAAATGTCACACCTGGGTAGCACATTATCAAATGATTTTATGTTTTTCTTATATCAACTTTTCTGGCAAGTTTTACAGATTTTTGTTGAGAGTAAACTGAAAAAAAAATCCCTGTTCTTGGCAGAATGAATGTTCTTTCCAGTCAAATCTTGACCTGAAGCTAAGTCTCTTTTCCTGTAAGTCTCTTTTCCTTCTTTTCCACTGATTTTCCTGTATGAGAAAAACAGTATTAGAAAAATGTATTTCCTCAGTTTCCCCACTGTAATTGAGAATCTTAAAATTTATTTCATTAATGTGCCATGTGGCTAAATTATTAATTAAAGCCTGTGTTAGAAATGTTGTGATAAACCCTACTTTTATTAGTAAAGATACACATTTCGTGTTACCTGTGGGAATGTTTTCTAGGTTCCGTATTTTATAAGGAAGGAAAAGACGGTAACTAATATATCATCAATTGCAAGTTAATACTTACTAATTACTTAGTGTTATTGCATGTAGGACACATGGAGGCACACTGCTGCACTCAACAGTTTCTCATGAAGGAAGACATAAATGCAAAAATAGCAATGCAATTGATCTCAAAGCTTTATTTGTATGTAAATATTAATGAACATTCTGTGATTTTGATCCATTCTTTGTTGGCTCACTAGTTGTCAACTGTATGATTTTTGAGTGTCCTGTAAGGAGAGTCTTTCAACTGTTGAAGGAATAGAAAGTGTTGATGTAAGTAATAAAGTCAGGGAAAGCATTTCATGCAGGGGAGTTTAGTTTTTTATGAGAATCTATGTGAAGCTTTGCATTTTTTTGAGACAACTACTTTTCTATCTGTGCTTCCAGGATTTAGGTGGCATTAAAGTTGTAAGTTGAAATCAGACCTGTGTCTCCAGTGACTGGCTGCCAGAGTGTGTATCACTTGGATTTCATATGTATTGTGGATTTTTTTTTTAGATGTGTGACAAAAGACTCAGAGACCAGATCACAGTCATTTTTGTTGCCTTTGCCAGAAAGTTTCCACGAGTCATAATAACGATTACTCATAGGATACTGTAGCAAAATTCAATGCATGCATTACAGTTAATTTCTATTACATTATGTTATACCCTGAGAGTATATTTTGCTTGATCTCTGCTGGAATTCTCTAGGAAATGAGAAATATCTTCTCAATGTGACTTTCTGTGAAAGTCATTTTTTTCCTGAGAAATGAATACTTACTTCATAAACTGAACCCTATCCTCTGCTTTCTTAAGACTACTGCACCAGAATGATGTTCAGGTTTCATGAACGTTCGGTTTAGTCGAAATGGCTCACTATGTTGAAGCTTAATAATGCATTTGTTGGACTAGCCCAACCAATAGTCCTTAATCTTCTGCTTCATGAACATTTATTCTAACTACTCACAGAACTTGGAATAAGTTAGGATGATAGAAAAATCAAAATTCCTCCTGGGAGAAGCAAGGCAGGCAGTTGAGAACAGGGCGAAAAGATACCACTTAGTAGTACAAATGATTTGGGAATAGTGTCAAGGGAAAACAAGCTCATGCAACAAGTTTCCTCTTTGTGGTTTTGTCTTTGAGAAACACACAGCAACTGGAACTTGGGAGATTTTTAAATGTTTGGGAGCACAATGGAGCACTTCCCAATAGATAAATAGTCTGATGTCAGAGAGACAATCTGATTTTCAGACTGTTTTGTAGTAGTAGGATGGCTTGCAACAATGCTTCTAATTTGGAGAAGTTTATATGTGTATTACGAAAAGTGATGCTTTTAATACTTCTGTAAAGCAAAGCAAGGATCTCTGTCATAGGTGGTGCATGTCAAACAAGTACTAGGTAGGCTACTGCACCCAGTTAAGCGAGTCTTTAAGATTTGTTTGAAGGTTTGAACCTTTGTTGTCTATCTGTAATGACTGGGCCATAGTTACGTACTTGGAACTTTTTTCTTGTGGTATAAATATAAACATATTTCAAATGAGATCAGATTGGTCCATGAATTTGTTTTTAATGCTAAAAACAAAACAAGAAGAAAACCCCAAGTAAACATGTTAACATTTAATCTTCCAATAATGGAATTGGAAACAAAATTCACAGTAACTTACAACAGCAATGCTGTTTAGAGATATTTTTCTGATGCCTGTTGTGAGAAGTTAGGGTATGTAAAATAAATGATGTATGGAGCTGTAGGAATGCGACTTTTGCAGACTACCTTATGTCTAAGGAACATTAAACATAGGGTTCTCGTTTAGCAAATAAATAACCATTCATTTCAATGGCTGCATAGTCTGGACTTCTGTGCATATTTTTGCAAAGATGAGAAGAGGCCATTAGGGATTTAATATAAAATAAATCGCCAAGGGGTCTTCTTGTAGTCCTAGTCTTTCTGCCACATGGTGTGTCACTAATGTGCATAAATGGGCTTAAATGAATTTGTTATCTGTATTACATTTGCAGTATGTATATATTTATATATTATTTTTTAATTGTGTTTAAAAATAAAACATTAAATACATCATTTCTGAGAGTTGAAAACATACCATTTGTAAATAAATCAACCTTAATTAAGGTCTTAAAATGTCAGTGTGTGAGATCTGCCTGTAGGAAAATGTATAACATACATAGTACACAAGGCTTAAGTATAATTCCATTTGCTTTTTTAGAAGTATTAGGAAGGTTAAGTCATCCCCTTATGGGACTGCATAAAGCAGTCAAACATGCATTACTGTAAATACCACACTCACGTTTAAGCATCAGAATGCATGTTCTGGAGGATGGTGACTCTTGTGTTGATGCCTCAGGTCAGACTAAATACCTCAACTGCAATGAGTATGATCCAAGGTGGGGAGAGTGGAGGCAGACCTGCTGAATTCTCTGTTGCAGTTATTTATTCATTTCAAAAAGTATGAGAGGAAGCTGGTGGGGATAACCCTAGATTGTTTAAGTGCTTCTTAACTAACTACATGAAATCAAATGACAGCAAAACCAATGTTCATTACCATGATTTCTAGCATTGCTTGTAGTTTTAAAGTCAAGACCAGGAGATGATATGAGGGCGATATGGGATGAAGTTCACCTGCTCAGTGAAATAGTTCTAAACAAAGTAACATAGGCTGTCAGAGAATCAGGCAAGGTGTTTATTGTGGTCCGTCTTGGTGTATGTGTGGGGGGAAAAAGTAAATTTGTAAGATTGGCCAAGACAATTAGATTTATCAGTAAGTCCAACTCAGTCCATGCTTAAAACATTCAATAATAATTTATTCAATAGTCATTTTTGGAAGGTGCGTTTGATTATTTTCTTCTATACTGCTGTCATAAATCATGTAGTAAAGCAGAAGCATCAGAAGCATTGTTCTTGCAGTAACTTTTAAGAATGTTTGAAGTATACAGTGATATCCATTCTGCAATGATGTGTATGTTGATTTTGAGTTTATTTCAGTGTCTGAAGAAATTGGATAGACTTCATCTGTTAAATTTTGTGTGAATTCTGGTGTAAATTTGGCCTCTGCAATTGTTTATAGCTTTTCCTTTAGTGGCTTTGTTCAATCTTAATTCAGAAGCTAATAAAATAAAATAACTGTGAGAATTATTAAACGGCTAAACATACATGTTAGATTAAAATACTAACATTTACAATGAAAATGTGATTATATTTACAACTGTGTTATTCAAGAAGATAAACTCTATTTTCTTTTACAAATACATTTATGAAATGTATTTTGCTGCATAAGCATAAACTCTTTTATTATACATACTGAATATCTTTATGAAATACAGCTCTAGAATATGCAGTATGTCTCAGCTAAATAAAACAGTATCTACAATACCATTATTGGGCTGCATTCCTGACTTCTACAAAGCTGACTAATTTATCATTTGTGTACTCTCCTAGTTCTTGTCAGTAGCATCTCAGCTCAGCTGTTCATGGGGCATAGACATTGACAGCGGGAGGTGCTGTTTTGAGAAATGTTCAGCATAAAATAGTTTTTTGTATGAAATACAATACAGTTTTTCTTATGTTAATTTAAAACGTAACTTAAACATTTAATATTTTGAGATCTGGCCATAATGCGTGAAAATAGGGATTGATAATAGCTAGGGATAACAACAATATACATGTTACAGAAAAGTTAGGTTTGTTTTTCTGCTATCTAGTTTATGATTTTTCTTTGCTTATTGTGTAAGAAAAACTTAATGTAGGAAATTCAACTGTTGATCCAAGATTACAAAATAATTTAAGTTTTAAGTAAAATGACATCTTTTGTGTTTGCTGGTGTTAGTATTACTGCAGAAGGCAGCAGTTATGTCCACAGGATGTCCACAGGAAGTGACAGATCAATAACCAAATGTCTTTCTTGGTGACTGCTTTTGTATTTTTCATTATAAAATTAAAACAAATAAACAAACAAACAAACCCTTTAAATCCAGCAATATTTACTGAGAATAGTGACATTTTCGTGCAGAAAAAACGACAGTTTATCTGCTGTCTTAAAATACTCATTTTGTCCCATCTGTTTGGCAAAGCATGTGCATGAACACCTTTTGAACAGGCATTTAAGTGACTATTATCACTCTAAACATTACGATAGCCTGTGTTATTAGCACACGCTGTTGAATTTTATACCTTCTGCTACGTACCATGAGCCTAATCCTGCAGCTATCAGTCATTTTAAAATGTAGGAACGTTCTGGAATTTTGATTTAGTTAAATCAAGTGCTGTGTAAGTTTATTCAGCTTTTATGTGCTCTGGTTAGATGGTAGCAGGGAAGATCCTTCTTATAACTGTGTGCAGCTGGGTATGCTCTGAAGCTTGCTTGAACTCAAGTGTCTGACTAAAAACTTCAGAATTTATTTATACGGAGATCAAAATGCAGAACATGATTCAAGCTGAAACCCTTCAGTCACTGTCTGAGTACTCAAATTTGGAGTAACTTAAAACACCAGCTGTAATGCTACTGAAGAATGGAAATTTTCTTTCTCTTTAGGGACAGATAAATTTTACTCAGAAAGATCACTGCTTCTGTATACAAAATTATTAATGGCTTCCATGACTCTCTGAATGTATTTTTTATTGTAAAGCTGTTCCATAAATGTTTCTCACCAAAAAATATCCTGTCTCCTGCAACTCTATAGATAGAGTATTGTGTAAATTTTATTTTCTCTATTCAAGTGAACACAAAAAATGTGTAACCTACAGGCTCTTTGATGCTAGAAAAGCTGACATTCGTAACTCCTATGTATATCGCAACTGTTGCGATGTCTTACTTCTTGAACATTTTTTTTCTATTCTGTGTAGACTATATAAATAGTGTACCAAGTAAAAAAAATGCCTTTGAGGTAATTTTACCCTGCTATGTGGGTAGAGACTTGTATTATGTTTGTCCATAAGAGATTCTTTTTAAGTATAAATATACTATTTTTTTTTAGTCCTGAAACCAGCCCATTTATGAAATAATTATAATAAGTTAAAGTTGCTAAGCACAATGAATGGAAATTCCAAAAGATGGAATTTATTGACTATGATAATTCTATCCGAGGTCTTAGATTTCTAGGATATTTTTCCTGAAAAGTATCCAGTTTATTTTTTTAATTAATTTTTTCTGAAGAATGATTCTTAGTAATTTGAATCTCAAGATTTTATTTCTCCGTGTTTGTGAACTATGTTTATACGATAACATCATGCTTTGAAAACTTAGCTATGGAGAGAGATTTCTTTCTCATACTAGTATAATTCTAGTGATTTTTTTTTTCTTTTATACTAAGCCACAAAGCTCTCATTACTGTTCAGGTTAAAAAAATAAATAAAAATAGTGGTAGGACTGAATACTTGCTTCCTCTGTGATCAACCCACTCTTAATGGATTAAAATTTCCTACATGTATCTGATAGCTACCCTCCAGGATTCTTTCTGGAACCAATATGAACACAACATTTATGCTGATATAAAACAGGAACAAGTTTATTGAGGCCACTATGCTTATACTAAATAAAAACTATAACAGCTGATAATTTTATCTTCTAAATGAAACCACATTATTTGCATTGTAGAGATGGGGCATTCAGGCATTTAAACAACACTTTTGTGTTTGGGAGAATGTTACCTTCCATCTTTATGAAAGAGATAATGAATTTGGTACTGGTTTGCGGTTTGTTTGGCTCAAGTCTACCAGGATGATACAGCTAGTACTAGAATCTGGCAGAATTCTGTCTTCCTTGCAGGATAATGTTTCTTCTTTTGCATTAACAACTAAACCAGTTGAAGAAAAATCTGTCCTACATGGATTCTAGCTTTGCCAGCAAAAGCTTAAAGTTAGTATCTATTTATTGCCAGTTTGGGTTCTTTTTGCAGAAGGATAGACCTCACTACTAGGTGTTCTTTAATCTGATTGTTACCTTTTTCTTAGTCACATTTCCAATAAATTTTCAGAAAACTTGGCTCTCCCCTGCCAACAAACAAACAAAACAAACAAACAAAAAACACAGAAAAACACAATGTTATAGACCTAGAAAGGTAAGCATTCCACAGGGAGGCTTCCTGCAGTCTTTACCCCTTTCTTTTCACTACTGCAAGCTCACCAGAATGATCTGCATTCTGGGTCTGGATTGCATGTCCAGAATTGGATTATTTATTTATAGGTTTCATGGATGCCATACATCTACATATGCTGATTATGTTTGTAATTCCAAGTTTTTGTCCTAGACTAGAAATGAAAAAGGTTAGAATAGACTAATTTAGTTCCTGAAATGAGGAACTGTTAGGTCGGCTCTTTGACTCTTAGAACACCATGGATTTAAACTACCTGTGGATTGTTTAATCTAAAGAAGGGTTCAGGGATTAATTTGAATAAATGGCAATTGTACAAATACTGACCGGTAAACTCCTGCAATTGTACTTTAAAACAAAAAATCGTAACTGAGCACTAAGTGCTGTCTTTTGTCTGATTTCATCAGGAACAGAATCCTATTCTACTGAAAATGTATTGTTTTGGCCTTAAAAGTTTATCATCTATATATAAATAGCACTAGCATGGTTGTTTCTCAGCATTTGCTATTAAACAAGACTTTCTAAATAAAGGGACTAGAAATAATTCAGAAACGAAAAAGTGATTTTCCTCTCACATCTCTCCGTTGAGTATTTGCCATATGGGTTGCTCAGCATCACACTCTCAGCAGGTCTAATTTATGGTAAACACACAGTGAGTGAACAGAAAAAAAAAGGCAATGAAAATATTAATATTCTCCCCACACCCCCATTTTTGTTTTTTGTTGTTGTGTTGTGTGTTGTTTGTGTTTTTTGTTTGTTTGTTTGTTTTTTGTTTTGTTTTGTAAACTGAGTTGAAACTCATTCAGCTTCAGCACGTACAACTGTGGAGTTCCATTTCGTATACGTGTATTTGCCCCTTGGCTGGGAATTTGTGAAGACAGAAATGCCGAGTTTGTCTTGCCATGAGGCTGACTTGTTGGAGCAGCATGTGAGTGATGCCCCTGGCTCCAGCCGGGCCTGCTGCCAGGCCCCCTGGGCCCAGCTCTCTCCATGATGGGCCGCTGGTGAAAGCTTGGCTGCTCTCGCAGTAGCATGAGGCATCCCAGCTTTTTCCTGGGCCTCCGCAGGAGGATCACCAGCTGAGTGAATGAGTGAATGAGTTGATGCTCTGGTCCATTGCTAGAATTTGGAACAGACAATGATGGAGATACACAAAAAAAAAATAATAGTATGGATTTTTTTTTTTTATTTTATCTTATTTTCTGAGACTTAAAACTGTGGAAATCCCTGGTATCAATATTTTGATGTTCTCATCTCCCAAGATCTCCCGGGAGATCTTCTTGCTGTTGAGTATCTCTTGCTGTTGGCATACGTGCTTGCTTTCTCTCTGAGGTTTACCTTCTCTCTCTTGGCACTTTCCTGCCCTAACTTGAACCTCTTAAAACTATGGGAGGAGGAACCTCAGGACCTCTTTGGAACTATGTCAGCCTCACTCCTGAGCGTATCAGCCTCACTCCTGAGCATGTCTGAGGTCAGCCAGTCTCCACAAGTAGGCATATATAAGATCTCCAGGCTGCGTATTTAAATTTTATATTGGTTCTTGCAGTAGTGTATGATTTCTCTTTGTTCAGACTTTTGAACAGGAGTTAATTGGAATGGGCAGTTTTGTTCCTCTGTTTATTCTTGGGTATTTTATACTCCTCCAGTATGCTGCATTTTGTTGATCTCTGTGAACTAATCTGTAAATACTTGTAGATGAATAAATAGAAAATATTGGTTGTTTTATGGTCTAGTATGAATTCTTCCTTCATGTATATCATTATCCTAATTGTTTACAGTGTTCCAGTCAGTTACACTTACACAGATCCTCTGAGGTAATGGAGTTGTGTTTTTAGTATAAACCAATATTTACTCAGAAGTCAAACTTCAGCCTCACTTCCTGTGGACTTATAGTACTATCAGTGCACCAGTAAAATCCAAAGTGTGATTTTCAAGATGCCCTGGTGGGCAGAACCATGAAAGTAGTCATTTTTACTAATTTTTATTTATGTATTTAAATTTCTATGAATATCAGTTATTTCAAGTCAGGTGTCACAGGTGACTATTTTGGGGTCTGTAGACTTTGTGCTTTCACCAGCTTAGACAAACGCCAGTTTACCGTGTCTTCTGTCAGCTGGAATGGTTGGGAGGTTAAAATAAATTAAGGGATGGGGGATCCCCTGTGTACTGTACCCTCAGTTGTTCTGAAGTCATATTCTGAACACACGCAAAATGGCATTGAATCTGCCTGTATTTTTGATCCATTATTAAAGACTCAAAAACCAAGCATATTTTCAAATAGCGTTCTGCACAGCCAGTGATGTGTCTGTGCTTGATGCCATTATTCTTCACAAAATGTGATGATAATGTTATCTGTTAACATAAAAACAAAGTTTGACTCCACAGAAGCAGCTGGAAATGGATAACCACAATATGCTTAAATCTGCTAGGAACGCACTGTTTGACATATACAGATAAAAGTTCCTCATATTTAGGAATTCTTTTAGGCAAAATACTTGCACTAAGTCTCAGCTGGTGTGCATGTAGGAACATTCACTTCCCAGTGGTAATGTGGAATTTGATTATTATTTTTTTACCTTTTTGTATATATTTAATGGATTGAAACACTTCAAAGAAAACAAAATACATACATTTCTGGTCCTAATCTAATTCAAAGGGGTTTTATGGTTCTGATGTTCATGCCTTTTCTCATGTTTTATGTATAGGTAAATGAGAAGGCTATGTCTTGTCCAAGCTAGCGGGGAGCAGAAACAGTCCTTCTCCATGACATCCATGACGATGATCAGTAGAGAAATGATAAATGGTTGGGTGGACACTGCAGGTGATTTGAAAAAGATTGGCAAGTGGGTCATGTTAACAGCCTCATGACCCAGCAAGTGGGTCATGTTAAACATGTTAACAGCCTCAAACCTATTTTGTATTTGCAAGTTGCAGGAGAAGGGTGTAGATACTTCATAAGACTGGGTGTTCCATGCCTGCAGCTCCATTCCAGTTTAAGACTTGTAAACTATGGTTATCACGCTGTAGTGTCTTGTGCGTAGACTCTGGTGATGTTCCTGAATTTGAAGTGGGTGGTGGAAGAAACTGAAAGACGGCTTTCAGTGGTTATGTCTGATCAGAAGGGACACTCTAAGAGTCAGAGAAAAGATACAAAATCATGGTAAAAGAGGAGAATGAGTTAATACGGCACAGAACATAAAGGCATAAAACAATATGCAAGGTATAGGGTATGCTAGACACCTTCTCCATGAAGAAATTCTTCCTAATGTCAAATCTAAACCTAAAATGCAGCTTTTCTGTTGCAAGACCATTTCTGTGCATCCTATCACTTGCCACCTGAGAAAAGAGACCAGTACCCTCCTCTCTGCAGGTACCTCCTTTCAGGTAGTTGTTAAGAGTGATGAGGTCTCCCACCAGCCTCCATTTCTGCAGACTAGGAGGAACAACATGGGAGCCATGAGAAATACAGGGTTGTCTCTGCCTACCTCCTGTGTAATGTGTTGTTTTTTGCTACATGAAAAATGAATTAGGCTTACTCTGTTTTGTCTTTAATTACCATTTTCTTTATTCTGATGCAGTATGCTGCTCATTTCTGTCTGTGAGGGTGCATCTAGTTTTCTGACTCAGATCTTTCTTGAGAAATAAAATTCTAACTTTCTAAAAATCAGGCATGTTCAGAGAGCACCTTGTGAAAGTGTTTTTCAAATAAATTGAGAGAGGCTAGGGTTTCTCTGTATGAACTATATCAACGAGAAGGGTCATTGCATTCTTAAGTTTGACTAATATAATTACTGTAGTGCAAACATAAAAATGGGCTCATTTCCAGCTGGCAGTAAAATCCTTTTCCAGAACAGCTTATTCTGTGTATGATTTGGCATAATCTTTGCAAGTTTAAAACTATTGACAGTGCAGGCTTCAGAACTGGAAGAACTATTTGTGGTCAAGGTCAACTGAAAGAAAGGGGATTTCAGGAGCTGAGTAAAGTAAAATTCTCCATAGGGTGTCCTTGAGGTAAGATACAGTGTAGTGTCCACCGAGGTAAGGTGTAATTTTATGACTATGAATAGTAATGCTGTTATACCCCAGACATAACCTCCTTGGATGGTGCCTATAGTAACATATTTTACTATTTGGGCAAAGCAAAATGAAGATCAAGATTATACAATATGTGACATTAACTGCATAATTCCACAAATCAAAGAAAGATAGATTTTAAAATGTCATGCATGTACAGAACATATTTCGTATTAGGTTTTAGTTGATAGTATCCCATAATCACAGACAGGAAAGTTGAAGCTCTCAGGTGATTTAGTTACAATAAGGAAATACAGAGTTCAGTGGAAAATCACTTATTTAGGGTCAGAAGATAGGAGCTTTGTTTTGCTAAAGAAAAAATTGCATTAGTTTTGCAGTATCTGTATAAGGCTGTTTTTTAATGGTAGTTTTAAAGATACCCTACTGGTAAAGCTTTAAAAAAAGGATCTCTTGACCTCATGAAAAAGTTAGTTATTTGGAATGTTAAATGCAATTATATTGACATATGGTGATAATGTGATAAAGCGTAAGGGTTAAAGGTTGAAGGAACCATGGCTTGGCAATTAGCAATGTAAATGAAACATTCATTATCCAGCATGCTGAGAAGTTGATGAACTGTACAATAAATCTGAGCCCAAGTCACTACTGAGATAACTCATTTCAGACATAACAGTATTTATTAGGATCCTGGACATTGTTTTGCATTCTCTGGTGAAATATCTTGCTATATGGAAATACTTTATCCATTAATTTATGGAAATAAGTCAATACTAAAAATTTATAAGGCCTTATGCAATTCTGCAAATAATACCAAATAAAGATGGAAGACACACTGGAAGACATTGCAGCTTATTCTTTCTGGAATGATATTTGATTAGAGGTATTGGCATTTCTCCAATGCATTGGTATTGGTACTTCTCCAATATAAATTACATCCAGTATGTAATTGTGACATAGTAACTTGTTTGAAGCCATTTTTAGTCTTATGAGATATAACAAATTAGAACATGACCAAGTAAGCGTAGAGCCAAGCAGTCAATGTCTAAGTTCCACTTATACATAAAAGAGTTTTTGGTAAATTTTTTTGGTAAATTTACCAAATTTTTGGTAAACATATAGGATGTAGGCTTGTTTGTGAGATGTTGCTGAATATCAACTCAGTATTTATAAGTTCCATGAAGATTGGGATTGAGTGTTATCAGACATCATTACAGTTAACTGTACATGTGCCTCTTTTAGAATAATGCTCAGTACCAATAAAACCAGAGCTAAATTTATTACCTTAAAAGTAGTAGTGCTATATTACCTCCCGTTCATCAGATGAACAGCTAAGTATCATTTCCCCTAAAAGCACAAAGTAGTGCATAATTTGTTCAATAAAAATAACTAGCGATAACTTAAAAGAAACCAACACACACAAATCAGAGCCAGTTTTCATTGAGACGACAGAATATTATGTTCAAGTGACTGGTGGAAAGATTTTATTTTTTTGTGTGTGTGCGTGTGTGTGCGTTCAAAATGTTTCATAATCATGGTACCAGGTACCATGGTACCAGGGTTTCATAATCATGGTACCACTTTTAAAGACTACCAATTTATTATGGCTATAGCAAGTGGTATATTATAATATTATATTTTCTGCTCCAACTTTTCATCCATTTAGCATTGTTAAACATTTTGCATTATGTTTTATTCTAAATAGATTTCCCACTGTGGAATAGACAAATTTCTTAATAGTAAGAGAAAGTGTTTTAGTGGGTATGTATTAGTAACATAAACTCCAAGGGTGTGCCACATTTTATTAGTTTTTGTGCTACTTCTGTGAAATTTGATTCTTATGAATCACTATGAATCCTGAAAAACCACATAATGATTTATGTATTGTGCCCAAAATTCTCAGTACTCACTTAATCTCCTCCTCTATGAATATTTGATGCATATCATTTTAACTTCAAGGGTATAAGAAACATACAAGGCAACTTCTAAGCAGTGTTAGCTGCTTTTTCTTTCCTTTATTTTATTTTTTTTTCCTATTGATTTATTGCACAGCAATCTATCCATACATGAAGCATCCATGGTCTACATATGAATGTCAGGGTAATTGCTTTTCAGCCTGTGTAGCCTGTCAAATACCTTATGCTGTCCATTTCTTTTTTGAATCCTTCTACTCTTCAAATTCAATTGGAAGTTGTTTGGGTCAGCATGGTATACAAGGTGGAGAAGCAGAATGTGTTGTAAATCCTATAGGAAGCCCCTAACAGTGGCAGGAATTGAAGTTAATACACTGAGTTCTTCAAATAGGAATTCAAACTCAGAAAAGTCTTCCAGCATTCTTGGAGTAACCTAGCTAATTGAGTATCTTATGTGTCCCTCAGACAGGTTGCTAAACAGCTTTAATTGCAGGAACTGCTTGTTTTCTTCTGTGGTTGTGTCAGAGCATGGATGGACTTTAAACCTAAATTGTGGGAAACTAACCCTTGAAGTAGAATACTTATTATAAAAGCAGATGCAAGTGCTGTATTGAGCAGAGCTCTGCCAAAATTGAAAATGAAACAGCTAAGTTATTCTAAAATTGTGAGGAAAATGCTATGAATAAAATACATAATAACTCTTAAGTTGTACTTGAAAGAGTCTCTCTTATTGCTTTTGAATTTCTCTAGCCACCTAAATAGCTTTAGCTCCTATGGCTATTGCTGTTTTTTCAGATCACAGTGATATCAACTGGGAGAGTTTTAGGCTTTATATCTTTTACCCAAACTCTTTTTTTAGAGAGACCAAAAATAAATTAGCATGTTCTGTTGCAATCTGTCCTTTTTAGAATATTCCTATTTCATCTATGACATCTCTAATCCAAGTAAATTTGCTGACCCACAGTGTATTTGTACTATTTTGATGAACTGTGTTCTTCTATATTACATTGCATGTATTGTCTTAATTTCTTGGCTACTTACCAGTGAGCTGTACTGGATCAATCTGAACTGAAATATGTAAGCAGTGTATATGTGTTTTTATATACTTACAAATATACTATTTTGATTATCTATAGATGCACGTGCACACTGTTGAAACATGAAATATTCAGTATATATACACGATATATGTAATATGCAGTCTAACATACATAGGATTTGTTTAAAGAAATTTATTTCCACAAGCTAAGAGTAAACAAGTCTGAAGTCTGAGTATTGCCTTTTCTAATTTTCAGCTGTTTGCTTTAGGTACTATGCTTTAAGTTTTACTGTTCCTTAAAAAGCTAATAAATTTGAAAAGAAAGCTTAATAGAGAAGATTGGTAAGCTTTCAACTCCTATCAGAGCCATTGTTCAGATTTCATTTGCTTTGTTGTATTTTCAGCTGAGCTTAAAACTTCCTTTTAGACAACCATGGAAAATCCAAGGTCTTTCATTGTGTTAACATGACAGTCCAAGACAAGTAGGCCAAAAGACTGTATAGCCTTTCCTACCTTTCTCATGTAGATACAAATTATGGTGATACCTCAGAATAAGTCTAAGTATTGCAGTGTCTTTGAACAAACCTTCTGGAAAGATCATAGATGAGGCAAAGTAAAAATAAAGCTCTAGGAAGTAGCAAAGCAGGAAAACTAGCAGGAAAACTCCTTTTTTTCTCTAGATCTGCAAAGTTATCAGTTAAAATCAAAGATACTTAGTGACATATTCATAGGTATGAGGCTAGCATGGAAGATATAGGGGTCCACTGGTAAATGGGAAAAATTCCAGTCTTGAAACAACATTTTTTTCTTATTATTTTTTATTTTTTTCCCTGGGTAGGCCACTGTAAAGTATCCCTTTGTTCTCAAAGAAGATGAAATTACCTATCAAAAAACAGGCTCTTTCCAGTATGCTAATGTGTAACTAATAATTAGTAAGAGTCAGACTTGAGGTAACCTTGTTATCTTTTGATGCCACCTGGTTTATAAATCAGTTGTGGATAAATGCAAATGTTTGGTGCATTTATTTAAGTCTCAATTCATATATAGCTGATCAGAGATAGAAATTACTTGGTCACATTTAGATTGTGCTTTCTAATTGCTTCTCTATTGTCAGCTGCAAGGCTGAAACTAGACCTGCTAAGATAAGCATAAGATAAGAGACCTTAGATATTAGACCACGTGTCTTGGCAAAAATAAATAAATAAATAAAATTGTGGTATTGTTGTTAAGGTATTGAAAGGATTAGGCAGAGAAGGAGGTAGCTTTCCATGTAGATCTTCATGAATGTTGAGGCTCTCCATGGGAAGAAAAAAAGAAAAAGTAAATATTCTTCTTTTAATAAGTTTCCTGATTACTTGAGACAGATAAGTGCTAAGATAAGACCTCAGAGATTTACCTGCAGAGGTAGAATTTACAGAGCCTGGCTGTAGTTGAAGTTTACTTATAAGCTGATTCCCTGTGGAAACATTTATAGTATGGGTGAAAGGTGCCTTTTGGTAAAGTAGCTTCCTTAACACTACTTGCAAACAGTACCCACTTAACAGGTTATTGATTCATACCTTCCTTACTACATACTAACTCCCTTATCTGCAAACCATTCTGGAAATGACAGCCTTGACTTACAATTTTAGTGGTAGCTTTCTGCTGTGGAAAATTGGAGCCATCTACTGTCCTGAGAGATCATCATTGAAAGTGAAATGCATGTTTTTTCTGGCTTGTCCTGTATCCTCAAAAATTTTCCAGTGTTTGTTGCTAGTAGGATATTTGCTAATGATATGGATGCAAAATTAATTAGGTCTGGATGTTTCTGGAAAAAAAAACGTATCCATTAGTACATATACTAAAAAGCATTTTTACAAACTTCAGCATTAACTTTTACTTACAAATTTGTGTTACTTATGCAGCTTGAGAATTAAGAAAAAAGCTGATCAAACAGCCATCTGCAAGAGTGCAAGGTCTAAAAAATTCCTTCAATAAAACTAACATTTTTTCTGCTCAGTTCATAGCTTCTACTTGTTGTTATGCTCTCTTTTTCTTTTTCACCCCAGCCCCCCCCCAAAAAAAAAAAAAAAAAAGCTGTTTATAATAAAGTACAGTTCAATTCTGAATGTGACTCAACAGGAAAAGCATGGCAGGGTCCTAGTTTCCTATTTCTGTTTCTTTCTCATTTCAGATCTAATAGAGATTCAAACATATACATGTATGATTGTACCAACAAAAGAAAAAAAAAAAAGTGCTTTTATTTTTTTATCTGGCAGCTCTTCAAGTTCAGTTCAAACTTTGGAAGCCTTTCAGGATCTTTTTCCTCTAATGATTCTCCTGCATTTCTGCAGGCTGCATTATGCCACTGTCTGCTGGCCAGTTGCCCTGTTTATGCCCTTGTGATACCTAGCATTATGTTTCAAAACCTTAAACAGGTGTAACTACATGGAACTAAACAAATAATCATATGTCATTTTGAGACACGGAATAGGCTATAATCCAGGCAGCTGTTCCTCGGTTGCGATGAGCTATTCATGTGTAGGGAGACAGAAGAAACATAAAAAGCTTATTTGCTGTTAGAAGTTGAAAAATACACACTAATTTGTTTAGCTTGTAAGGTTCCCTGTCATTTTCATTACTCTGGTAGTTGGTAATGTCTTACGCACGTATACAAACACACCCAATGTGAATAAGGCAGCATTTATGTGTAGGTTGAACCAAATGATTATAAATGAATTGAGGGATGTCTCCTGGGATTGGACATAAAGGTCTTGTAAACTGAAAATTTTATAAACAAACAGCTGTTGGGAAAATACCATTATGCTGTAATAGCTGCTATTAAAATCCATTAGCAATCTTGATGGCCTGTTTGAATTTGATGCATCATTTGCTCTGACAGCATTTCTTTCTAAAGATTTTTGTAAAATATATGTAGATTATGAAAGACAGTGGTAATAGACTAGGAGATTAACACTGATTACACATTGTACTTCAGTGTGCCAATCAAGCTTTGAAGAATGCTGTGTATCCTCCAGTTTAAATGTCAGTGGACTAACAGAAACACATTAACCTGAACAGCTGCAAAGCTTTCTCTGTGACTGTAGCAGAAACACACAGCTCTGATGAGATGAAATGTTTCCAGGTTAAAACCTTAGGCAACAAAATAAATCTTCAGTTGTTACTAAGAGTAATAACTGAATTATTACAACTCTTAATTGATGTCATGCTGTCATTCACCAATTCAAGCACCACACTAGATACCAGATGCCATAGGTTTAATGTATGGTCTGTAGACTGTGCTGCCACCAAAATTACTAAGACTTCTAATGAAATTTTGAAAAATCTATGAGCTAAGAACTATCTAAAAATTCTTGTATTTCAGAAACAGTTTAAGTGTTAGTATCTTATATAAATTGTCCCTTCAGAAGCAGGTAAGAAAACCCATGGAGTGGAATTTGCCTGTGTCTACGTACAAGGGTAGAGATGCACATAGCCTTATCATGGATGCTGCAAGTGCACCATCTGGTGGATTAGCAAGAATAAAAGACTAAAGCTTGGTGGAAAAATCAGATTTTAAACATCTTTTGATCAAGACTTCTTGTCTGCCCCCTCCCCCCCCCTTTTTTTGTAATGCTCACACTCTGATGATGTAATGCTTGCTGCTGCACATTCTTTGTTTCCTGTTTCTTCTTGTATCTTCTGTTTTCCAGTGTTTTATTCTATGAATGCAACATAAGTTAACCAGGAATTCTCTACAGTTACTATTCCATTACAAACTCATATGCCAATTTTATGGAGACCCTGCCTCACCTCTTTCTACTAGTTGCTTTGTCAAATCTTTCTCCTCTCCCATATCTGCTTTTTGCCAAGAGGACTGTCAAAGGATGCCATGTCTTTTGCTATTTCCTCTCATCACTCATTTTCTCCTTCCTGGTGGAAGTACAGAGGTGGAGATAAACCACAGACAGAATGAAAGAACAATGCTCTGCCCAAGTGTAGAGCATGCAGCAGAGACATGGTCAGTTGGTTTTGCAAGAGGAAAGTGTCAAAGGGTGAGCACTTTATAGTAAACTGATGTAAGCTGGTGCCCTTGTGCCTTTGTAGATCTGGACCGTTCTCTTATTTTATTTCACAGAAAGGGGGATTAAAATTTTGTTTCTGTTAAGGGTTGTGATAATAGCATCTTCACCAAAAGAGCTGTAGATCTGTGATACCATTGCTTGTTCTGTCTTCCCAGAGCTACAAGAGGCTAAAACTAGAGTAATATTGTAGTTGTGTCATTTAACATGCAAGTTGTTAAAAGATGCTTTACTTTACTACTTACAAGGTACTGCATATTTGTGATAGTGTAGTAAGAGTTCTGGTATATGCCTCTTCTTAGCACTCATCAATGGATGGCTTTGCAACATACAGTGTAGCAGAGGTAAAGCACTTGTGTTATTCCTCCATATGGATTCTTTCATGGTTTAAAGCAAGTCTGGGTGCCATTTGGAGCCCCATTTTTCTCATTCGCATGTTATCATTTTCTAAAATATTTTCAGAAAATAAATGAGGCCTTGAACCATCAGGGCATCAATTTCACTAAAGAAACCGAAGTGAGAGCATTCTAAAACTGAGCTGACAGTATACAAAATCCTTAACTCTGGGCCTCAGTAATAAGGTGCTTGTGCACTTCTTTTTTTTTTACTTCCATAAATGTCTTCACTTCGGTGTCTTTAGTATGTCTTTAAAATGTATTCAGATCTTACTATTAGAAATTTGGCTGCCCTGTGTTTACTTAATTTACATAAATGTTGAGACAACACAAATTTAACATTTAAAGAATTGTTTTCAAAACCTTGGTCTTAAAGCCACAAATTTTCAAGAGACTATAGTGAAGTTAATGAATAACAATATATAACTTGGTCAATAAGCTGATAAATTTGTTAGAGGAACTTTTGCTTTAGTATTGCTGATACGTACTTCCTTTTTCCTTACTGTGTTAGATGCTTCAGAGATCATGCATGACAGCACTCACAAGGTAGAGGGTAAATAAAGGTTTTTAAGGAACTGCAGCTATGCATAGCATGCCTGTGGTTTATTCAAGCATGTGATGTTACTTTACTATATATTTACTTTGTTGTTAATTTTTTAGTGTGTTATTTATTGAGTTTGTATTTAAATATATTTATTAACTATGCTATCTGGCTCTACAATTTACCTATCCCTTTATTCAGGTAACAAAGTATTGGACATAGACAGATTAGGCTTAAATTAAGATTGTAGTGATTTAACTGCTTCTTATAATTTACAACCTGTTTTCGTTTGCCAATACCAACAAGACTGGGGGTATTACTCTGTTATTGTTCTTTAGCCAACAAAAAATATCTATATATTATATAGATATTTTATATAATATATATATATTTATAAAATATATATTTTTTTTTTTTCTTCTTACACAGTCTTAGACATCCTTCTAAACATTGAGGGTTCCAGGTAAGTATCAAGTAAAATTTGATCCATATTAAATGTATTTCATCTCCTTTTGTCCCTGAGGGCAAGTGGTTATTAAACTAGATTTACATCCAAGTGCCATCAGAGCTGTGGTCCTGTGCCTGAGTGGTTAACTCTGAGTTGGACTCAGGGCACTGCCTTGCATTGTGCCTCAGTTTTCACTTTAACTCATCTATGGAGAGAGCAATGCATAACTTTGTGAAACATACAACTTGAGTAAAGCACATTTGCTGGAGAGTTATGCTTTGTGTGCCAGTAGTCATCCAAATTCTGTCTCAAACACAGCTTGTATTTTGTTCTCAGAAACTTGAACAATCTAAATGGTAAAGTCTTAGCTACTGTAAGTGTAAAACAGAGACAAGGGTGCTGCTGCTGAACTACTGCCCAGCATAATCGTGTCTTCTGACAGGCATTGGCAAAGAACTTTATCCTGTTTTTGCTTGGGTTAGTAATGACTCCTTTTATCTCTTCTGAAGGAACTGACTGTTTAACAAATGAGTTGCTAAAGGCATTTTTCTTGCATAACTGTAAGTGCTTATTAGAAGAATCCTTAGGAAAACTTAAATGATTTACAAAAAAGACTGAAATGATTTACAAAAAAAAAAAAAAAAAAAGGAAAACAGAATTACAATTATTATTTGTAAGCAAACTGGCTTTTTCTTTTTTGGTGGCTAAGTTTGGTGTACAGTATTTGATAACCTCTGTTCAATTCCTAGTTTGTATTTAGGAACTGCCAGTGCAAATGAGATGAAAGCCAATTCCACTGAAAACAGACTGAGCCCTGCTTGTTTCAGTGTGTCTTGAATCAAGATGTTCAGCTTCCCCAGCAATGACGTGAACTGAATGAGCATGGAAAATGAGCTACTCTTGCCTCTAGTTGTTCTAGATGAGGGCTACCCAATGAGGCAACATGGGCATTTTGTGGCTAAGCAAGATGCCAGAGATGTTGTTGCAAAACCAACAACCCAAATAATTCAAAATGCATTTCTAAAAAGTGTTTACATAGCAATGAACTTTGACTCTCTTAAAGGACATTTTGTTAAACTTGGATGCCTGAGAAATGTGTACGAAGCTCATGGGGGGATTAACAGGTACATCGTTGGTTTTTGCCAAAATCCTTTGAAGTCAGTGGGAGGTTTTCCTTTAACTTCTGGTTCTTCACATTCTGAATTGGCTTGTTCTTCCAGGTTTACAGAGTGAACACCTAATGGTAATAATTACTATTTTAATTATTTAATACTCAGAGATTCCGGTTATACAGGAGCATTTCAAAGCAGATCTCAGCTCCCTAAATGTAAACACCTAAGTGAACCGAAAGATAAAGGCAGAATAAAGACTGAGGTGTAATCAAAAACATTTTGCTTTAACAGGAAATGTCAGTTAGAGAAACTTGGGGCAATAGTCTTCTAATCTTTTAAAAAGTTAAAATTAAATTACTTAAGTGGTATCTGTGGTTCTTGCTGAACATGCAATTGCATTAGGAAAGAGAATGAGTTCATGACTGGTACTAGAGGAAGTAAAAAGTAAGTCAGGAATTTCTAGACTGGAGAAAGAAAATGTGCAGGAATAAATAGGCATTAGAAGAATGAATGGAAGAAGTACAGTTTTTGAGAATAATGATTTGAAGTCAAAAGACTAAGAGAGGAGACAAGAAGCTCATTTAGAAAAGCTTCATTTAGAAGATCATTTAGAAAAGCAGAAAAAGAGGTGCCTGAGAGATATACAGAGCTTCAACAATTTTAAAAGGTTGATGAAAAACAAAACTGTAAAAAAATTAAAATGTATTAAAAGGACTAGGTCTGAATCCACAAATTATTCTTTTTATTTATTTATTTAAATAATTATTTTTTATCAGCTGATCATTTTCAAAGTAGGGTTTTTAATGCGGAAAAAAGGTGTGGGTCCTACACAAACCTGGATGCCTGGATATGCCTGCATCAGTAACATCTTGCTAAGTCACTTGCCTGCCTATGTAAATAAAGCAAAATAGCCTTAACAAATAAGTAACAGTGGTTTGTTTGTTCCTATAGTTAGAATGTGAAATGCTTACATGAATTAGCAAAGTAAATGTGATGGAACAAAATCAGTAACTTGGGATATAAAATATAATCTTTGAACAACTTAAAATGATGTAAGGTTAATTTGCATGGATGGCCTCCATCTGCATGACTACATTGCTGTGTAAGAAGCACTCAGAATGAAGGGAAATACTTCCAAAAGATTTATTTATTTATTTATTTATTCCTCCTGACAAACTAACAATTTCACTTTAAATACCACTCATTTGTTGAGAGTGCCATACTGGAGAAAGAGCTGCAGGTTTCCTTCTACTTCCTATGCACAAATGAGCTTTTTTTTTCCCCAGTGCAGTGGACCTAAGAAAGAAGGAAGGTGACAGAGGCACAGTGAACTAGAATGCTGCTGGGCATCTCAAGAATGTCAGGTGGAGACATTGGCTCTGTCTGGATTACAGCAGGAAGTCTTGCTGCACTTTTCTCTACTTTAGCAAGGAGGGGGCAGGGTTGGCTTCCATTGTAGAACAGCAAGCAGTTACTGCCTTCAGGACCAACTATGCTACATTATTCCTAAATATGCTCATGGGTGAGGACCTGATGATTTATTAGCCTGAGTGAAAGTAATTTTCAAAGATTAGGAGGACATGCATGATATATGAAGTAGCTAAAATATAAATGATATAAATACATACTTATTTTTTCAAACTGCCTGTGATGGTATTTATTTACAGTATTGCTAACTTTTTGCTATTGAGACTGTTTTTACACTCTAGTCTTGCTGCCTCCACACAAAAAAGTGTTTGTAAGAGTGGAATCACTCTTTCATTCCTCTATAGGAGCAGCAACTAAAGAGATACAGCACTTTTTGTAAAGACAAGATTATATGCTTATGGGAAAATGGCAACAGAATATCATTGCCATTGTTACAATGAAGTAAGTCTCCATTTCAAATTTAAACTGCAGGCATTAAAAGCACCCATAAGAATAGCTCAGCATTTTTAAACCATCCTGCCTTGGCATTTTTTTTCCCTTGATTATATCTTCAGGAAGAATTAACATTTTGATACAACATTTGTTCATGGATTTGCAGTGGTTAAATCAATAGTTAATGAGGTTCGTCGTATAATTTGAGCTTCTAGTTTGTTTATGCTAGACCAACTTTATCCATACTCCAAACAAATTATCTCTTATAATCACCAGCCTGAAGATAAATCTCTAAATGTTTTTCTGATGATAGTGCTGTGGTTGGCAGGTGTTAGAAGTGCCTCCCAGGGACAAAGATTGAAGATGGGCTTGTTCTCACAAATCCTTCAGGCGAGGTTGTTTAGCTTTCTATCCTGTCATCTGCAGAGGAGCCTTGTATGGTGCCCTGCTAATGAAATCTAATAGGCAAAGGTCATATATCTTTATGAAGAAAAATGCAACGCTGGTGAGTGATAAATGTGCTCCATGGGGTTCAATGGACGATGCTCAGCAATAAAATCCGTGTTTAAACTGTGTTTCAAACTGCTTGTCATATCTCTATTTTTTGTGCCTTAACTACTTTTTTAAAAAAAAAAAAAAAAAAAAACATTTCTCATTACAAGTGATGGAATTAGATAAATACAGAAATAGTTGAATATGTATGCAAAATTGTCTACATAATTAAAGAAATAGGTAGGCACTTTAACTGGGTAATTATTTTTGAGTATTCATAGCATGATGAATAAGATAGCTCACATAAATGTCCATGTCAGTGTTATCCCTAACTATTGAATTTAGTTATAAAACACCTATTGACTAGTGATAGAACCACAGTAGGTAGTGTGAAAGATGTGGAGGTTTAGGTAGATTCTGCAGATAGTTGTAAATCAAAAATTTCTCTGGTAAATGTCAAAAAAAAAAAAAAAAAAAAAAGCAAAAACAAAATATGAGGATATCTATGCAGGTATAAGATTGCAGATAAAACTTTTAAAGAATGCAAGTCAGTCCCTTTAAGAAATTGCTAATCTGAAGTTAGAAGGAATTAAATAAACCAGATATTGTTGAATCACTGCTGTTTTTGGAGAAGTTACCAGTTCATTTGCTATAGTTATACTGCTGAGCTATAAGACAGTTCAATAAATCAACTCAGGCTTGATGGATTCTACAAACCATTGCAATGAGTGCGTGGAAGAGGAAAGAAATCTCTTAGTATTCCCTCTTTGACAAAAGGGTATGCAAAGAGCCTGAATGGATGAATGGTTGATTAATTTTGCCAGAAATTTTCTTGACAGCCAGAAATGTGTTTTTTTGTTACCATGTTTGCATGGGAGTTATTTTGTAAGGTATGAATTATGGCTTATGAATTTACACCTGAGACTTAGCTGGCTAAAATAGACAGTTCATGGTCAGTATGTAGATGCTTGTGATGTTTCTTATGTTTTAAATCATCAGCTCTGGCAAGGCAGCCTTTTGCTTGTTGCCACTTGCTAATCAGTCAACGGTGAAATCAAATATTGTATGTGATTAAATGAACCTTGTAACTGAAGTGGTAGGTTGTGTCTTTTCAGTATTTTTTAATTGATTTACAAGCTGTGGAAAAATCAGATGAGGTAACCTAGCATTAGAAAGCAGAATTATACAAAGGAAAATAAAAAGTATATCCTATGCTTTAACCACATGGCCTGTTGAAAACTAAGACATAAGAATTATTGTTTCCCTTTTTCTTATAAGTTTCTAAGACAAGTAATATATTAGATTGTATATACTGTTCTGTACTTTAGCATAGAGTTTTTTCTTCTTTATTTTGTACATATTATGTGCATATTTTTTACAGGTGATGTTTGCTTTTAAGTGTGGTGCATGACCAGATCCCAGAATCCCTTTACCTTTAGACTTTGAATACTTACAACTGTGGTTTCAAAATACAAGACTGCTTTCTGTGCAGTTTGCTTCAGAAAAGCACGTATGTACTTACCTCAGCCTTCAAAATGACCTGGTGGGAATACATTTTACCATAGTGTGAGTGCGTTTACCTGTAGCTTCCTTCATGCAGCAAGTCATATTGCTACAATTACAAGTTTTCTGCTTTGTCCTTTTAGCTATATTATGGAGGCTGACTTTTAAAGACCCACTTCGAAACGGAGGTGTCATGTCATTCCCATGCACATTGCAACAGTATTCACACTGTTACATGTGCTTCTTTATACAAATCACTTGATGTTTTTTATCTCATGTAGTAACAGCAGCACCTTCTAAGGACACCTCAGTCCCTTCTGATAAGTTTCATTCTTCGAGGGTATGTGCACAGACACCAGGGAGCCTTTTGAACTGTTGTACATCAGACAGTTAGTTATACTGCCTCGGCAGTCAGGGGAGATTTGTTTTGCTTATTGAATAAGAATTTGTGTTCCTTCAGCTGGTGGTTCCAGTCCTCATTCTTGATAGTGAACCCTGCCGATGGCAGGTGCTCCAGCAGGAAGGAGAATGTTCTAAACTAAAGGGGACATTACAACATTCCTCTGATATACGGATGTCATAATGTGTTGTGATATGTGGAGACGTGGTAACCCAGCAGCTAAATTCGAAATGTGAATAGTGAATTTTCCTCTGAAAATATGGAATAATGAAACTGAAGCTTGGTTGCTTGCCTGACCAAATTTAAATGTATACATATATTTAACTTAACACAGACATCTTTATAAGTACTAGTAAAACACAGATAAAAATGTGTGAGCCTGAATTTGAATACACAGAATTTGTACTTATATAAAGTGTGAGGAAAAGCATAGTTGCAATCTTCTTTCCTGAAGAGTGGATCATTGTTAAGACATACTAGCAAAAAATAGAAGAGTGCTGTAGAAAGGGTAGTCTAGTGTGAAGGAGGCTAAAAACACTTCCCTTGAACAAAGCATGATTATTTCTTTTATTATAGATGAATTCTTTCTTTGCTTTGTTTTTTTTTTTTTTTTTTTTTTTTTGAGTTGTTCTGCCTTTGATGAAAATGATAGACACTGCAAGAACACAGCTGTCACCTACAGTAAAGGGAGTGAGGTCAAACAGACACCCATGACAAATTCCGCACAGTGTTTCACAGTCCTATACTTCCTGGTTAGATTTATTACCAAGTTGAGCTAAAGATGCCTGAAGTGGAATGTCAGTTGTAACGGGACTCTGTAGAACAGCATAGCACAAGCTCTCAGATGCTTGTTCTCCTGCTGCTTGGTTTGGGACTGATACCTATTTCTCTTTGGAAACTTTGGGCAGCAGCACTGAGAGGAAAGGGCTGGAAACTGACTGCAAAATGAGCCGCTACTTCTGTTCTTCTCAGAAGAATGATAAATACTGGTACGGCAGTGCTGCTATTTAGTATATTGAAATGCACACTAGAAAAATGTGTGCATTGAAATGTGTTTCCTTATAGAAAGCATGAATCCTGTATAGTGTGTTTGCACCAGTGGTGTTGATACAAAGAAGGGGTCAAAAAGTGAATACACTTGTCCGTGTTTCTGGTGCAGTCTTACAAGCACTCTACCGTTTATACTATTTTCTGACTTTTAGTGACCTTACCCAAAAACTTTTATAAAAAAAAAAAGAATCTTTTTTGCTTCTTTTTGTTTGCTTGTTTGTTTTTTAAAATTTTATTTTTATTTTAGGCGGGGGCTTCTAGTAATTAGCTGGATTTACAACAAATGGCACACAGACTGTTAGCTCTGCATGTGTGCTATAACATTGGTGTTTACCCTATTATATTGCAATTTAAGTATGTCATAAAGTTTTATCAGTGATCACGCAGAAATAAACCGGAATGCAGAAGTACTGACCATGAAATATTAAGAGAATACAGTGTGAAACAGTATGTATTGACTTCTGGATAGTGATAATTGTTTTGATTGTGAAAACTGTAATGGGATACAGTGATACTCCTCATTTATATTTTGTGATGGTTGGGTATTTTTAGCAAATGAGTTGTCAGCAGAAAGGCTTCATTAGACCCATCAGGGTATCTGCCCATGAATAACGAATCCCAAACTATACTGACAGTTTCCTTAAGCCAAAATGATGGAGCACCTCTGACAAAAGCCATATTGTGCTCTCCATGTGAAGAGTGTGAAGAACAAAAGAGACAGTTTGTTCTTAATTTGGTCAGGTTAATATTGACACAGTTAGCTCAGAAGAATCAGAAGTGTGTGTAATATACGTTTACAGTGATCGCTTGGGTAATTGGCTGTTGGCTTCATGAATCAGAAAGTGTAGCAAGGGAGAAATTACAAATTATTTCTGAATATTTCTGAGAGTTTGATTAATTTAGAGGCTTGTACAAGTTTGTCATCATGTTAGCTATTAAATTAAAAAAAGAAGTTGCTGTAATAAAGTTGAGTTTCAGAGAAATAAGTTCCAATGTACAACCTACCTAAAATTTGCATTGTATTTCCCAGCAAAACTGCATAATAATTGAAAGCAGGTCATGTTCAAAAATGCTTCAAAATCTGCAAATTTCTTAAGCTTTCTCATTCTGTTTAGCTGAATGATTAAAAAAAAGTTTCAGAATGTTCACCATATTTTTATGTTGTAGCACTGTATTTATATGCATTAGACAAGCAAATGCACAAATTTATTACAGATGCTAAGATACTAAATTTCTACAGCATCTATATTGCTATTAACTATATTGCCAGTGGGTATGTAAAATACATTTACTATTATATTCTATTTATTTCAGGTATAGTTCATTTCAAGTAAACCAGCAGTCCATTCTTTGTTATAGGATATTTGGAGGGCATTACAACCGATACTGCTTATATATGCTGTATCTGCTGTACACTGCAAATATGAGTTAACATTTAAGCCAAGCTATGCTAATAAAGTAAGGAAAAAAAGTATAAAATGTATAACTGGCTGACCTTTGTCCTAGTTTGGCTCCAAACCAGTGCATTTCCTCCTATGCTAGTTCATCAACACATTTTACAATGCTTGTAATTAATTTGGGATGTATCAGCTTAACTGTTAAAATGAATAGCATTTTTTACATTTTTGAAAGAAATGTTTTATCTTCTGTTAGCATTTACAATATATGCAACATTCTGGTTATTTACTTAGGTTAGCAAATTTGTGGAAGAGTCCATATGTCTACTATATCTTTCAATACATAGTCTTTGTTAATTTATAAGATTTTATTGTTTACGGAAATCCATATATTTGAATGAATGAATGATTGTACTGTTTGAATTGTGTCATTGGTATTAATTAAAAAGAGTATATATAATAGATGTTTTAGGGGGTAGGAGTAAACTAAGTTTCAAAAGTTGATTGGTAATATTTGTTAGCACTAGTAAAATTACCTTTGCTTACTTTAAAATTAATGATTGAAATAATATTTTCATTTATAGTCCAGTCAACCAAAAAAATTCATCAGATAGAATGAGGATGCTGTAGGATGTATAATCTGATCTTGTCTTTTTTCATTGCTTAGTCAGCTGCATTTTCCAGCAAATCTTTTTGACCCATTTTTTAACAATGCCTGTTTACCAAGTGTTTCATTTTTAAGTTGTTACTTCATTAAATAACATTACTTCATTAATAGAGGTAACAACTGATGAGAAATATTTATTGTTAATTATTCAAGTTACAGTGTTTGGGAAGAAAATAGTAGCTTATGTTCTCAGGTATTATTTGAATGTTAATAAGTGTTTATGCAATAGTGGTGTGAGAAGCTTGTCTCTTCTTCCTGATTCCACAGAATAAATATAGTCGTGGGTTTCATACCTTTGCTGAATAATGACTATTTTGTTAGGAAGTCTTCTGAAGGATAAATTTTGTGAGGTAAAGTTTACAAAATTAATGGATTGGCTGTAATCAGCATCATCTTGTTTGTCCTAGCCTGTGTTTTGACATACCTTAATGACTTTGTATACTGACAAATTACTGACATATATTTGTATACTGACATGTTACTGCTAATTTGATGTCACTGTAAAACATACCTAACATCTGAAAATAATCTGAATGTTTTGTTTAAAGATGTGGTGTACAGCAGTAGCATACATGTAGCTAAACCCTTTCCCATGCTGCTCTGAGCAGTCTCTTATCACTTGATAGTGTTTTGCACCAGGCGGCACCGCTCTGTCTTGATCCCAGTAAGAAAGACGTGCAGACTCTGTAAGGTATCTTTTAAAATACTATGTGCTAGAGCTAATACTACAGGGAGGGAACATTACAGATAAACTTATGTCCCTTTGGTTGCTTGGAACCGTGACGGGTGTAACATCAAACAGGCTCTGACCCATTACAGCACACTGGGCAGACCCTGACTACAGAATAGATTTCCCCCTTTTGGTCAGTTGAGGTATTAAAAGTTTGTTTGTTTGTATGTTTGTTTGTATGTTTGTTTGTTTTCAAGGAAGTAAGTCCATTCGTTGTTTCTACTGTCAAACAGAAAGGATGTTCTCACGAGAACTCCATGCTTCTCTGTTAGATAAAGGCAAGGTCACATGGATGGTGCAGTCACTAGTACTGAGTGGGAGCTGCCTGCAGGGTCCTCTCTTATAGTTAGATGGTGGAGCTTATTCAGCGTCCAACGACAATGTACAGCACAGCACAGCCGGAGGGCCACATTGTATGTGCTGCATGCATAGCTCAGGCCTGTGCCTTTTCAGATTATCTCTTTAACCTTTAATGAGTCTCCCGATCAGGAGCACTACAGGTAGCACAGCTGGCTACTTCACCACTTCTGACTAATTGTTCTTTGCTGGCTGTCAGCCTCAGCACTTGTTCTAGCATCCTTGGTCTGCATTTTTCAACAGTGTAAGACAAAGCCAACTCCTTTCTTCCAGCATGTGAACAAGAGAGTTAACTTACATGGCATTAAATTGTTGCTTTCTAGTTTTATTATACTGATTTACGGAGGTGCATTTTGGGAATATCCATGTATTATTTGTTCTTATTAAAACAGATATTTTTAGTATGGATGACCATTAGACATTTTTCATGCTGACAGTGCTCGTAGATTTCTTAAATGCTGGTGGTGGTCTTTGTTCTGCACAGATTCTGGGTTCTGAAAAGTTCATGAATATGGTTAACATTGCTTCTGTTTGTAGTTCCACCTTATGCCCAACTATAGTAGTTGCTGTGAATATAATGTCTGTGATCAAATATTTTCAAAATAATTACTTTACCGGAGGTAATGAATTACCTGAGAATAGGGATTTACATAAGGCCATGTCAAGATCTCCTTTATTCTGTCAGAAATGAATGCAAATTAAGGTTAGGATGAGTATAGATGCAATATAGAAGCTATAGCATCATGAGGCTTGAAGGCTAGATGTTTTTTAGACTGATCATTTATCTACCTTATGTACAGTCATAAAACACTGTACAGACTAGATCCACAATTGGACCATGTCCTTCCCTTTGACCTCCCATCAGCTTGAATTGGCTGTGAGTGAGCAGCTGAGATAAGGAGTTACTGAGGATCTTATATATATTAAGGAGGATCTTCAGATAGTTTTTAATCTGTTCTAGTTCAAATTTTTTATTCCAACAGTTCATAAGTATTCCAACTGGAATAACTAAAGTCACTTTCCCATGCTTAAGCATGTTTTGGGACTTTTTCGAATATACCCAGTACCTGAGCCTTCAAAAAATGTTACCAATTTGGACATTCAAACTTTATTCCTCATAATTCTTCACTGTATTTCCCTATTCAGGTTTCATATCTGAATGTCCGCCAATAAACTGATAGCTGACTTCTGCTTGTGCCGTAATCTGCATGAATCTCACATAAAGCGAATTGTGAAGTGCTATACAAACATCAAAGCAGAACTTCATTACTAATCTAGGCAAGAATCTACTTCCAAAGCATTTGACAAATAGATTGTTTTAAGTTCAACTTACAGGGAGGGAGACACATTTTGTGGACATATCTGAGCAGATTAATGAATAGTATTTGTATATATCTTACCAAAACAGTAATTTATCAGGTAGGAGACAGATGCAAGGGAATAACATGCCAATCTGCATATACAGTTGTTTTGTGTTTATGATGAACTGCTGTTTATTCAGGACTAGTGTAGCTTGGCAGCATCAGAACAACTATAGCATATGACATTGTGCTTAGCTTGAAGTTGACAAAAAATTTCTCAAATACAAACAGAAGCATAATGGCAAAAATAAAATTTCCGAGAATGTTTTCATTTTCAGTTCTCTGAAGTGATGACTGAAGAGGGATATTTGCACTTTGTGCATTATATCCTCTGCTCAGAAAGAGAGATGTATGGTTTATATTGCAAAATCTAGATAATTCTACATTGCACTAGTCTAAGTGGAATTCTCTTGCCAGTTACAGCAACTGAGGTATGCTAACGTTTCTTGATATTTTCATTACAGATTTGTATGGGATGAGCTAGGAAAATACACTGATGTTTCTTTACGTTTTTTACCATATTTCAGGACTGTGCATTACACAGGAGTCTCCTTGGTGAGCTGAAAGCATTCATAGATAAATATGGGGTTGATGTACTTGTCATTTTGGCCAACACTTTGTCAGATGAGGAGCGAATGAAACGGCAAATTGCAGTATACTCGGAAAACTTAGAGCTAGGCAATCAAGTAAGTACCTGGAAAAAGAATCTAAAAATGTTTTTCCTGAAAACGTATTTTTTAAACTAGTTAATGGTGAAGTGTTGGATAATTAAGTGGAGCTAAGAAGTAACTGCATTTGTCTGGAAACTGAGTAGTTATTTGAAATGTCTGTATTATTTACATGACGCAAAATGAATGATTGTCGTATTTATGATTATTTCAGACCAGCCTAATAAAAATACTGAATAGTCACAAGAAATACAATAAGACAGAATATTTTTCAGCTTAGTTAAAACAGGATGATCTTTTTTACTGGTTTTGTCTTGTTTTTCTATTGTGACCTACACAATCAGATCTTTGACAGTGGGTCAAACATATTGTAAATGGTAATGACCAGAACTCATGTCAGTGTATTTTATTGATAAATAATTTAAGTTCTGAAATGAACTCAAATTATTTCTAGAATGTTAGTTTATCCAGTCAGATGCAGTCCATTTTATTTCCCATATATTTATTCCCAAACTGAGGAATTCATTCCAGCGGCAACTTCTTGTACCATATTCTTGGTCTTAAAAACTCAGAAATCTTAAGGCAATAACTAAACATTTATTTGGATTTTTTTTTTTTTTTTTACTAATGAGAAGTGAACTTGAAAGTCAAATACTACCATTTCAAGTAAACATTCTGACCAGTTACATAACACGTATTTTGTATTTAAAAAAAAATTAATATTTCATCTATTTAGGGTTCATAAAAAGGCTGTTGTAGTTAAATGGCAAAGAAATAGGATAACATAAATAGATAGGTATGATTGTTGCACAGTGAAGTAAACAACACTGTGCCCTGGTACCTATGATTGCAATGGCATTTGAAACATCCTATTTTTCAACAGATTTGCTGCGAATTAGAAGAATGTCAGAACCCTTGTTTGGAGTTGGATCCTCTAGAATGTGGATGTGACCAAATTCTTATTTATCATCAAGAAAATTCTTTGGTGACCTGTGATCAAATTTTTCTTCTCATTAAGGAAGTCATAAATAGAAGACAACCAGAAATGGTATCAAACAGTAGAACTTCTTCTACTGAAGCTGTAGCTGGGAGTGCTCCACTTTCACAAGGATCTTCTGGTATCATGGAGTTATATGGTTCTGATGTAGAACCACAGCCCAGTTCTGCCAATTTTATAGAAAATCCTCAAGATCTAAATGGATCCATACAAGCCCATGTTGACCTTAATGTAGATCTTGTGAGTCCAGACAGTGGGTTGGCTACTATTAGAAGCAGCCGGTCTTCCAAAGAGAGCTCTGTTTTCCTTAGTGATGACAGCCCCGTTGGAGAAGGTGGTGCTTCCCATCATAGTCTTCTGCCTGGCTTTGATTCCTACAGCCCTATTCCTGAAGGAGTAATAGCAGAAGAACAAAAACCTCAATCTAGAGACAACAGCGACAACTTTGACCTTTTCAATTTTGATCTAGCACCTGTGGTTACAGCTCCATCTGAGTCATCTTCTCGTTCTGTTGACTGTTCTCCAGCAGATGACTATTTCCTTAATAGTGATTCATCAGAAGGACAACAACTCACTGTGCAGAAAGAACTTGATGAGGCAAACCTTTTAGAAAGTGATACAGCAAACTATTCAACTGACTTACTTATTACAGCAAATGAGGAAGACAATTTAGCTGAATTTGATGAGAATCCAGGAGAAATGTGTGAAAAAACTTCAAGTTTGATCAACTTAGTTGAAGGTGATTCTTCCTCACCAGAAATGTTGAAATCTTCTGATTCAAGAATTCCACCAACTCCTATGAACAGTCTAGTAGAAACTTCACCATTAGATAATGGGCAGCCTTTGTTTTTCCCACAAGATGTCATTAAAAAAATTAATGAAATAGATGGCACAAAGTATTCTCAGTCTCGTGTTAGATATGGAAGCTGGTGGGATGGGTTTGACCTAGAGTCCCGAAATGCAGATACATGGAGTTCAAGTGAGCAGGAATCTGTATTTCATAGCCCTGTCTTATGGAAGGATTGTAACACAAGTCCATTGCTACGAGAACATGTTGACAGAAGAGCATCAGATTCTGTATTCCTCCAAAAGCAGCCAAAGCAAATGGAATACATGAGACCAGGTCTGTGGGATAATCAGTTTAAAAAAGACAATCAGAAACAGGAGAACAAAGAGGAAAACAGTGAAGATTTGTGTTTGCAAGCTATGTCTTTAGAGGAGACAGAGCAAGAACCAGAAAGTTTTACTGACCCATGGAGGGTCAGTCAGCCTACACCTGTGATGTCAGATGCATGGTGTAGTGGTGAAGGGAAAGTTAGTCAGCTAGCTGGAGACTCTTACGAAGCCTGGATTAAATTTGATGCAGAAGACATTGCTAGATCCCCTGAAAATTTATGGAACATGCCAAAACTGGATACGGAAAAAAAATCAGTGAATGTTCCTGAGGAATGGGCCATATCAAAAACCAGTTTATCAGGTTCTTCAGAGATCACAGCAGACAATGAGACTGAAAATCCACCTGTCCAGGTATCTCCAGAAGCCTGGGATAAAGAAAGATATTATTCATTAGAAGAATATGGAATATCTGAAAATACTAATTCTGGTATCAACAATATGCAAAATAATTCCAGATTACAAACAGAGAAAAACACTCTGTTAGGTGACGCTAAACATAGACCAAAACAATTTGAAAATATAGAGGCCTGGAATATATATGATAAAAACATCAGGAAAGAAGTATCAGAAATAGTGGTGCCATGGGATGATACTTTCTCATATAAACGCTCAGATCTTAGTTCATCAAACATAGGTGAAGATTTAGTTGTTTCACCACCAGACACCAGTTACTCAACATCTGATTCATATATATCACCTACATATGTGGAAGATGAAGGAGAAAATGAGGACAAAGATTTTGACCAAGCAACAGTTACTGATAAATTCATAAACCCAAATTTGGTTGAACCAAAAGCACTTGAGAAACCAAATAATGAACCATTATCTCCTAGAAATATGCCTTTTTCAAGCCCTATGGACACAGACATCTGGAACACACCCCTAAATAATGTTGCCCAGTTACAAGAAAGAAATTCTGAAAATACTGCTCTTTCTACCTCTGCTAAGCCTTTGCTTAATTCAGAACAGGCAACTAATCAGTATTTTTCAACTGAGATTTATAACAATGGAAATAACTTCTCTGTATCTGAAAACAGAAGAGTACCACCACTATACAATCAAACAGTGAATGACTTATCACCACCACAGAATGAATTAAATACTGGACAGACTTCAGCTGGAAACGTAGAAACAGTGACCAGTGTTCTTGTAGAAGACATAGATACATCTATGCCAACTTCAGATGCTGGGGATAGTTTGGCTCAGAAAACATGTGACATCGGAAGTGAAATACTGCATAAGGAGGCACCAGAGAATACTGGTGATGATAATGAAAAGCTGGATAGCCAGCATTCAGAGCAGCAGCTGAACTCATGGAGTTTACAAAGTGAACAGGATTGTGAGGAAGGCTGGGACAATGTCATTGTCATCTCTCAGGAAGGGGAAGAGAAATACATGAGAGCAGATGACACAAATGGAAAGCAAACTATTACTGACATTTGTAACGAACCTGTACAAAATGACAGTGAATTTTCATGTAATGCGGGTTCAGAAGAAAACAGGTCAACTTCTGAAGTTCTCAGCTCCCTAGAAAAAATGAGGAGTAGTGTTAGTCTAGAAGACTTAGTCACAGAGAATGAATCATTTTCCAATCAAATGAATCTAATCAGTCATGAAGAGAAGAGAGAATTGTTGCAGAATGATGCTGAGTCTTCTTTAAGTGTTGCTGAGGAAAACAGGAATTATGAATCTTTAGGTGACTCCATTCCACAAAACTATAGTTATAGTGAAACAACTCAGCCACTTAGTGAGAAGTATGAAAAGGAGACTACAGTTACAGAGGATGCAATACGTCCTGAGATGGAAGGTACCTCTGAAAATTCTCATGAGGGTAGTGATAATCTGGAAAATAATTCTTCTAAAATGCCTGGAAAATCAGGCGTCTGGAGTGACTCTGGAAAGACAGTTTGTGACTTAGCCACATCTATTCCTTTGATGAATGAACCACCAGAAGCACTGGAAGAAGTGAGAGACAGCTTACATAACATGGTTCCTAGCCGTACAGACATTTCTGAGTTAATATCTTTTGAAAATAGCTCAGAACTAAGCAGTGCTCATGAAAATGTTCTCATAGTTGAGTCTCCAGAAATTAACTGTCAGCAGAGTCCTTCTGCTGAATATGTCAGTGTTCCTGCCATCACAGATATGTCTATGGTGGAAAATTTATTTTCACATGAAATAGCTTCAAGGACAAATGAAAATTCTGAAAATTTAGAATCTGCTAATAACCTTTGCAGAGAGCTTTGTGTAACACTTAATGACAGTTTTCCCAAAATCGCTTGGAATTTACAGCAGTGTCAAGATTTGAAATCTTCTGCAACAAATTCTGAGGCAAGTGAAGTCCATGAAATGGCAAACACCACAAGCAGTGTTTCAAAGGATATACAGACCAAAAGTTATTTGGAAGAAGATAATGTATGGAGTGGTTCAATAAATGATTATACACACTCAAGTGGAACAAGTCCTGATTTAAGTGATACATCTGTGAATGTGTGGGGAGACCTTCCAGTTGCCAGTCATCACAAAGAAAGTAGAGATACGTGGGATATTAGAAGTGATAAAAATCTTGAGGATGCCTGTAAAAGCAAAGAAATTGGGAATGAATTTCAAGAGGGATTTGAAACAAGTGCTGAACAGAACAAAGTTCCTAAAAGCTTAGATTTTTGGAATGCCCATGTAGATGATGATACTGTATCTTCTTTATCAAGTCCTGAAATAAATGAGGATTCAGAGAATTCAGAGGCATGTCCAGAATTAATGAATGAAGATTCCACTTCTGAAAACAAAGCATCTGAAATTGGAGAGGATTATGCACAATCCAGTGCAAGAAGTCCTGAAAAAAACGAAGACGATTTAAATGCAAAAACTGAAGTGGGGGAGGAGATCCAGACAGACATCTTAAATGAAACAATTAAAGCTAGGAATGTATCACAGGAGAACTTGACTATAATGAAGTATAATGAGAATTCTGAATGTTTAGATCACTGGGAAACACTTCAGAACAAAGATGAAGTGAGTATTTTCAGTGAGAAAATGGGTAGCACAGAAAACTCACATTTGTATCAAATGAATGAAGATACCACAACGACTTCAATGACTTTTGCTGTTGGTGATAAGGAAGGCTATTCTTCAGAAGCTGCAGATACGTGGAGTATGTCACTAGAAGCTGATTTAAGAACTGATCCAAAATCCACTGTAGGAACATATGATTTTCCACATGATAGCTCAGAATGGTGGAATTCACCAACTTGTGAAGAAAAGCCTGTGGAAGACCAGTATTCTTTTTCAAGTCAGTCTGTAAACGAACAATTAACAAACAGTAAGGAAGAGTCCTGCAGGTCACCTTCACAAGATGAAGAACTAACAGAAGCACATTTCACTGGAACAGATAATGATAGAAACCAGCTTCCCCACCTTTACTGTGATGGAGGAGAAAATGAAAAACTAATACATCCTATGAATATTTCTGATAGTCAAGTAAATCAAGACATTGTAGAGTTCAAACAATTTGATCCTTTCATAGTAGATAAAGAAGAAAGGGTCTTGAAAGAGCAAATGTCTCCTGCAGATGAGGGAAATCAACTGACTTCACAGAATCCTTTTTCAGATTATCAACAGGGTATGTCAAGTACAGCAGTTCAAGAAAACACAGTTCTTGATCTACCAAAAGACAACGAGAGAAATGCAAGTCTCATTCCTCAAGAACAACAGCCAGACACCTGTGAAACATTAGAAGTGCACACCCCCCAGCCAGATGCTTTCCTTGTAGAAGACTTATCTTTTGAAATGACAGAGAAGTCCAGTCCAGGATGGAGTGTATTGGTTCCCCAAACTGCTGTTATCCCAGATATTTTACAAGATAACACACAAGAAAGTAATCAGTTGTTTTCAGTGGAACCTGACCTGTGGACTAATGCTGAGCAGCTTGTCACTTTGAAATCAGATAGTGAAAATCCTGATCTGTTAAGTCATTGTGATCAAGACAATAGTTCCGAGGCATCAAGCAGTCCAGATGTGTGCCAAGAGCATGAAGCTAAGCATTCCTCTATCCCATCTCCTCAAATTAGCGTGGAGCCTGAAGCTGAAGATAGTCAGCTGATTCACACACAGTCAAGTATGTGTGAAGATGCAGATGCTGATTCAAAGTGTCAGTTCATAATGCAGAAGGTAAAGGCAGAGTCTGAAAGTAACGGTCCCCAAGACTATGATCTGGGAAAGGATGATGAATCTTATCAGTTAGGCTCTTCCAATACTCAGGAGCCTTCAGAATTTGCCATTCTGAAATGTGATCTACAAAACAAAGTTGTTACTGAGCCGATTGACTCAGTTGAAATCCCCAGTGAAGTTTTAGGAGCAACATCCTTAGATCTGGAAGACACATTCCATGGAAGTTATACCCCTGCAAGCGATCAAGGAACACCACCTGATTCAGCTCAAATAGTGACCTTCCAAACACATTTTGTTCCCATGGATTTCAGTCTACCTGATAGGGCAGAACAAAGCCTACAAGAAACGAGTGCTTTGGCCGAAGCTGGAATATATTCTGATATTGACCATACGACGATAACGGGTGATGAGCTGGATGTACCAGAAGAACGTGTGGATGGATCTGAGACAGGGGTAGAACATAACATCCTTAACACATCAGTCACTAGTACCCCAGTGAGCACATGTGGTGAAATTAACATATTGGAACTAGCAGGCAGTGAAACAGTAGACAGGGAATCAAGTGATACACAGATATTCTTTCCCAAATCCTTTCTGCCTGGTGATAATGAAGGCCATGAATCTGATTCAAATAATCAACTGGTTGATGACATAGTGAAAGAAAATGAAGATGTAATTGAGAATGATGTTCCTGTGTTTAAGGCAGCGTCCAGTGATCCGTCACCAGCAACGTGCACTCCACCATCCTATGTGTCTTTTGATGCCGAACTCTCCAGCAGCAGAGAGTATAAGAAGGATGAGCTCTTGTTACAGCAGCCATTTTGTGACAGCGTTTCTTTGGAAAAGCCTTTACCACTGCTTACCCCTTCAGAAGCTGCTGAAGGCTTCCTAATGATCAAAGACAACAGCATCAAAGATCAGGTATCCGACACATCAACAGAGGCTCTTCAGGAGAATTACACGTCAGTACCTTCACTCTTAGAGCCTGAAGTAATTCTAGGAGCTTCTGAGATTCTGGAAGGAAAATCTGAACCAGAAACAACTGATCTCGACTCACCGCCAGGTGGAGATAAAGAATCACCTGATGGTAAGAAAACCTGCACTCTTTCCAGAGCAAGTTCATAGGACAAAGAAAGGGAAATGTCTGGAGAATTACTGCTGAATGTTGAGGCTTTGAGTGAAGTTTGAAATTTGTGTCCCCCCGATGTACAAAGCTCGTTAACTGGAGAACACCTCTAGCATCACACTTCTAGACAGATTTAAACCCTTTAAACATTGCAGTAGGGACATTATTTCTGTTGTTCATACAGGATCTACAGGACACTGAATCATTTGTCCCTTAGCAGTGATTATGGTGTTAATGTATAATCTTTAACAATAATAATGATGATGATGTTATAAAATTCAAGTACACATTAACAGAGGCTCTCAAAGCAAACTGAGAAGAGCTCTCTCACAATATCGATTTAAAGAAATCATGATGACTAAAACAATAATTCAAAAACTAAAAAGAGTTTCTGTTTGCCTTTCATTTTAGAAGCTGGCACTGACTCCCTGCTTTGTAGGGAGAAGAAGCTGAGAAATTCCTCTGAGAGCCCTGAACTGGAAAGTACGGAAAGTAAGGAAGATGTGAGGATACAAGTGTACAGAGATCCAGCTTCACTGGATATGGATTACATCCTTGTTACTGAGGAAGAAAATGTACCTTCAGAAAAGGATATGCTTGAAACGAAAGAAAGTGATTTTGCATTTCAAGAGGCTAATGTAGCTGAACAAACAGAATTGCATGAACGCATTTCACCGGGCTCCTTGGATACCTTTCAGCCAATCTCCATAATAAACAAAAGGGAAGACCAGTCTGTTTGTGAGACTGAATGGGACTTAGACGAGAAAAGATCTTCTGTTGTGCCCCAAAAAGTGGATGATGAAAGGAGATCACAGGAAAGCTGTGGGCAAGATGAGGGCTGGATTATATTGGGCCAGAATGAAGTTAGTGATGTATCACCTGCAGAAATTTCTGCCGAGTCAGAGGTGCCAAAAACAGGGTCTGGACATTCTGGCAAAGAACTGGAAGCTGCCATCGTGCAGGAATTGATTCTTGACACTCAAGCAGAATCTCAGGTAGAAATTTCTTTTCCAAAAGCATTTGAATATGAGGACTGCTCTCCCTTGGATGGTCTGTCTACTGAGGACGAGAGTATGAACATCACAAGAATACATGCTTTTGTGTTGCAGGTGGCTGGTGGTGATGCCCAGTCAGAAGCAAACTCTCAACAGAGTCTCGAAAATAACATAACAACAGAGCAAGAAATTAAAGAAGAAACAGTGTTTCTCAACACTGAAAGAAAACTGAGTCAAGAATCGGGGTAAGGAAAAAATTACCCATTTCCTTTCAAAAGTCTTCTGTTTACTCATTGTCAATGTTATTAAAGTGAATAAGATTACAAATATGTGGTAGGACTTTCAAGTTTGAAATACTACTTTTATTTATGTTGTTTAAGTATCTCTATATTCCTCCCTGGATTAAAACAGAATCTTGATTCTTGGTCTCTTGAATAAGAGTCAAGATAGGACTGTCTTGTAATGCAGGAAGATAGTAATGCCACTTCCTTGCAGAAATAAATCCATCTTCATTAATGAAGTCTCACAGACTTCATAATCTGCCTTTAAATCTTACGATACAGGTAGAATATATTTGTGCCTCCCTTCAAGTGGACATGCAGCCTCTGTGTAGGTAGAATCTGTCACCAGACAGAGAAGGAGATGACCCTGGCTCTGGACTCCATGCGCTGTAGTGCTGTGATGCTTCCGCTGTTGCCTCCTCCTCTTTTACAGCCAGGAGGTTGTAACAGCTACTGTACACTTACAGGGTAGCCACAGAGATGCAAGTGTGGAAGTTTGATCTCTGTGGCATCTTCCAGTTTTACGGAGAGGAACCTGGCAGGGTGTTCATATAGTGAAATTCTTGTGAACAGGAAAAGAAACTTCCTGGTACAAATAAAACTGAGGGGTGTAACTTCTTCATATGTGTTTCTCCTTTTGAGCTGAACTTACCTAAAAGAACATATGTGGTATGAAACATGCTCTTCTTGTGAAATGTAAGACTGATTTTTTTTAAAGTTTCTCCTAAGGACTTCAATGTAGACGACATATCACCTTCACTGCTGCTATTACCAGGTTTTAATTGACTTGCAATTTATTTTAAACCGTATTTTTTTGTACTTTCACTATTTGTCAATTTTAGCTGTACACCTTTTCCCCTTAAAGTTCACATGCCTGTCTATGACAGCACAACCCTGACAACAACATGTACCAATAGTCTGATAGAAAAACACGGCTTTTTACTAACACTGAAATAGCAGTTCAAGTCCTATTAATATTTCCAAAATGAAGAGTTCAATGGTTGTGGCTTATCTTCCCTCACACTTGTTAAAATACCTCCTCTCTAAACATTTTCACACATTTTTCAAAGAGCATGCTGTTAGCACGAGATCAGACACTGTTAAAGCTGAGCTGTTTTTAATACACAGTAAGCTCTGGCTTAATTCTAAACATAACCTTCATTTTCAGAAACCCTGAAATACAACAATGTTATTTGCAGGCTTAAATTTAAGCATCTGGATAGGACTTTACACTGTTTTGACAGAAAGTATTCTGGGTTATATACTTTACTCCCCAACTCTGTCTCTGGCTGAAATTGCCTGTTTCTAGGCAGACAGTACTGAGGAGAATATGTGACGAGAGGGGCTTGGTTTCTGTGAAGCAGTGACAAGTTTTCTTGATGCAAGTTAGCATTTACTGCCCTCAGGAAAAAGGCAAGTCGTAAGTGTCAGCAGGAGATGAGTACCACCCAGTTCTGGACTGTCCAAAGTAAACTAAATGCTGAGTGCTTGACCCCAAAACTATCAAAAATGAACTAGTTGGCACAACATTTCCATTCCACCCCATCCATCAAATTTATAACTTCTATTCTGGAAGGAAAAAAAAAAATCTATTTTCTACAAATAGAAAAATTTGGAAGAAGCAAAACTACCAAAATCCCAAGCAGTTGTTTGGAATTCACATTAATGTATGGAAAAGTGGCTTGAGATTTACGTTACCTAAGAAAACTAACATGCTTTGACTTTGGGTTGGTCTTCTTGTTAGGAATAGCCCACATGCTAGAAGGCCCTCTCCATTTGCTTTGTAGGCTTTCTCTGGGAGTTTGTGAAAAGCAACTCATTCAATGAGTAAAACTTTGTTTGTTTGTTTTTTGACATAATTTCTAGTGAAAATCTTTAAATCAATAACTTCTTATTACCTCTGCTCACAATAAATACTGAACAGGATAGGAAATAGGAGGGGTTGTTTAGCGGTGCTGGCTTAAGGCCTGCTTGCAAAGCTCACGTGAACAAATCAGCTGTCAAATCCTTTGTCTCCCATAAAAATAAAAAAAAAATAAAAAAAATTAAACACAGCCAGATGCAGACCCTGCTTAAGTCATGCTGACTAATTACATGGAGGCAATATCCCAGGGCTTGAGTTGCCATACTTACATGCCAGTGATGCTAACGTTCCAGAGATGAAAAAGAAAACCAGTCCAGGTGCTTGCTTTTAAATGATTTTTACAAACCAATACAATGGAGTTGAGAAAACTTGAAAGCATTAAGACTCCTTGTGAGACACTTCAAAATAGACCCTGATTTTCAAACTTATACCGGCACTACAAAAAACACCTCTATGGCCATGGATTTATAATTTTTTTTTTCATTCTTTTGCTATGGGTTGCTGGATCCACTGTGAGAAGTCCTATGCTGTTGCTTAGGAATTTCTGTTTATCTCCAGAGTAAAAACTTGAATCTTTTACTACAATAGTAGTTTGCATTGACATTTCAGATGCAGAACATTCATTATTATTAGTGCTTAGTATATTCCCTTAGACTGATTCTTGAAATAAAGTAAAAAAAAAAAAAAATGGACCATATTAACAACTATTAAGTGTGTTTTCAGGTAAATGCCTGGTGGGATATGATGCATCGCACAAGGAAGGAACACAGCAATCCTTGGTCTAGAAAGCCTGGGGAAACTTCCATTTGGGGATTTTTTGTTATCTGAATCAACAGTGACTGTTGTATGTACCAAATGTATTTTCAGTGGCTATTTCTGTCCTTAATGGTAATTAAGTTGAAGCCCAGGGAAGGAAAGGAAAGAAGTCATTCAGCATCTGCATTAACAAGCAATTATGGAAGCACAAAACCGTTAAAATCTATTTTACTTTGGGTTTGTGTTTTGTTGTTAGATGTTTTGAGTTGGTAAGTTACAAGCTCTAATTGAAGTATTCTGCACCATTAATATTATTCAAAATATTCCTCTCTTCATACCTAATAGAGACTTCATACCTAATAAAGATTGCTTTATGGTGCAGTTTTCCACTCAGCTTCCCCTGTGATTTGTAGTTGATGTTCAATAAACTTAAAATAAGCAGATATGTTTCAGTGTTTGGGTAATAACTTTTTAGGTAGTGGCAGAGACACATGTAGATGTTCCTACAGATGCCCATAGCATGATTAAAGCCATGGAGGCTTTAATCCCTTTGAAACCAAAGAAGACACACAAAGAAATATTGTAGTAGTGTCCTAAAAACATGGAAATAATTAATTCTGGATTTTTCATTAAACCTCTTACATAAACAACCGAAGAAACAGCAACTGATATAGAAGCATGTAATTAGAGACATGTTTTAGAAACATCTTTAGAAACTCAAGTTCCTTCTTAAAGTAAGTACACCTCAGTGGTGCAGCTTGCAAGTCTGAAATTAATCGACCTGCTTGGCCAGCAAAGCTTAAAACAATGTGATACAGTAGAACTGTCAGCCCTATGGGAGGTTGTGTCACTAGTGTTGTCATGTGAGAGAAGAAACTCCCTTTTCTCTTTGTATCACCATAGAGTTTCTGGACAACCTAATGGTGTTTGTTATCAGGCTTTTATTCTGCCAAAGATCTACATCTCTGAAGCAGGCTTTTGGTAGAACTGAACCAAAGTCTGAGAGTTAGAGATGTGTCCTTCTGCCTAACTTCTTGTACTTCTGAAAGGCCATTATTTTCACTCAGCAGGTTCTTTGATGCTTCACTGAATGTGACTCGTGCTTTGACTGAATATTTCTAAGCTTATGCTTAATTAAGTTTGCTTTGGATCAGAAAATTTAGGATCCTTTATCTGAAGGTCCAGCTGTATAGCTGTGCCCTGAGCACAGATTACATTCTCTGATCATTTTTGTTGTTGTTGTTAAATAGTTTTGCTTTATGCAATTACATTTGAATTCAGGGACCAGAACCTGTAACACCCTTCTCTGTGACTGTACCCCTAAAAGTGACTTTGTCACTTCAATCAGAAGATCTTTCCGTAGTGTATCCTGTGCTTCCCACAGGGAAGCTTTCCTTATGGCCTGCTGGTTGTTGTTTCATACCCCTTGGGGGTTGTATAGAAAGTAGGTACGTTATTTGTAGGCATGTACTTCACCTTCATATCCTTAAATATGGCTCAAACACAGTATCTCTGAAGAAAAAATGTACTTGTTGTTTGTATTGAAACAGATGATGGGGGCATCCCAACTAATTGATTACTGAATTGGTAGTCCAAATTTTATGGAGTTACGGAGTTAGTTTACTCAAAAACTGTCTTCTAAGCCCCTTTCTGCATCTGCAGTTTATTCACATGTCACAGTTTAGGTAAAACTGAAGTTCTTGCTTGCTTAACTGAAGTAGGTGCTAAAGTAAGTTGCTTGAGTAGTGGAATAAGGGTCATGAGGGAATAAAGGATGCAGTTTGCTATGTGTGTTTTTTTTCACTCATCCAGAAAGTGTCTGTCATTTTGGCTATAAAAATTGACTGTTATGAAAAATGAATTACAGTTTTGAAGCAGTAAGTGTAAACAAGGAGAATGAAGAAGTGTGTTAAAGACTTGGTGTCTACTGATCACTGCCCCTTTCATTCCATTGTCAACTATAACAGATCTCCAGGGTGTCCAACTGAGCTTTAAGAAAGTCTGTAACATGGTGGTAAAGCTCTTCCCTCCTGTTCTGTTCCTCGCTTGGGGGGAAAAAAAAAAAAAAGGCAGCAGGAAGAGAAGTATGAGGATGTTTGCTAGTGTTAGAGCACCGAAGAGAGGATATAAATCTGTCTCACCAGAAATAATAAACAGCAGGGGGTTATTTGGCCTCATGAAAAAGTACAAAAAGATTTGATAACACATTATTAATGTCAATCTTTCTAGAAAGAAAACAGCTTTTCTTTATGGCTTTCCATATGTGAGCAGCCAAGAGTGACTAAATTTAGAAAGGAAGAATTCATGCAGCATTATACAAATGTTGGGTATGCAGGATAACATACTTCACTGCTGCTGCTACTGGAGGTGAGCCAAGAATAAAATTTATGAGGACTGAAGGTAATTTTCTCCCTTATAGAAGACTAGCCTGTCTTACATAACTGTGTGAAGCTAGGTGCTGTCGCAGTAGTGGAGAGCCAGAGGGAGAATGCCATGCTAGCTTTTACATATCTGCACATTTCGCACATCGTGTGATTGTGTATACCAGATCATTCCTGCTCTTGTCTTCACTTTAGGAAAGGATTCTCATTCTTTCCTTAGTAGGAAAAGTTAGAAAGAGCTGAGGGAAGCACTGTGAAGTGATGTATTAGCTTGAGGAGATAGTGAGAGCAGTAGAGATAAGGGCACTGAAGTTTGGAAGGTTTGGGGGAGACTGTGGAAAATCAGTGGCAAAACTGAGTGGCAAAAAATAAAGAATTTCGTTGAACAACTGCCAAGATTTATTTAATCCACTAACAACAACAACAACAAAATATTCTCCTCCTGATGTTTGATGTTCACAAAGAAGCAGGAATCACTCTTTTCTGCTTGCTTGCATAACAAATTTTTGGAACAGTTACTTCTCCCAGTGCCTATGTCCAAAATAGCTCACTGTAACCATTGCTGTGCCCAGTACTGTAAGCAAGCCCTAGTTTGCTTCTTGTTTGAATGGGCAACACAATCTGCTATATTTCAGAAGCTAAAAGAATTGAAAATCTGTTGTAAATTTAAGAGGCCGCATTCTGCAAAGTAACCTTTACTTCCCTTTGGATGAATGTTTCTTTTTTTTTTCCCTGCATGCCAGTCTTTCACTCCTATCATTGTTTATTAATTGGCCAAATACATTGGAAAGCAATTCCAGGCACTCTGGGGACCAGACCTGCAGCTTCAGTGGTGCTTCCATCTCCTGATGACCTCTACAATGGTGGACTTGAAATAGGTGTTGAATTCAGGTCTCCCACTTGTCAGTACAGTGTGTGACAATTCACTAAACACGAGGAGCATGCTCTAAAGGTTAAAAATAAACATGCAAGGAAAGAAGCAACAACTGAGAAGGTTGCTTGTAGTCAGGTCCACATAAATGAAAGTTAATGCCTTGTAACGAAAGTAAAAAAACGGTATGAAACTAAACAAAAGTTTTGACTGGCATGATCAAGAACTCATTAGGATTGCTGGCTCAGAACTTGAGATTTCAATGGTCATCCAAGTTGACCATTCCCACCTAAAGATGGGAAGCTATACAACCGACGTATTTTACACTGTTATTTATTGTGGTAATCTAATTAGTGTAGTAACATACATTGCATACTAGAAGTTATATGTCATACATTGTACTTTGTAAGGATGTTGCTTTTGTGAAAATGAAAGAGTCACTGGGACAGATTCAGATCAGAGAACTTTCTGACAGTATAGGTATTAAATTAACTGAAATATATTTTTTTCTAACAATCTATTTTTATGTCAGCAAATCTCACTACCAAGCTTTTATTTTAATTGATGAACGTAATAACATATGCTGTTCGTGCATGTGTTTTCATAACACCATTTCTTTCCCTATACTTGATTTGGCCTATGAAGTCATGACAACCATCTTTTTTGTTATCAATTTTGGGGTGATACAGTATTTTCCGTCACCATCTGGAGGTTGAAAATTAATTAAAACTAAAAACCCAGTTTTCCATTGCAGAGCCAGCTGTTAAACAATAGCAGAAGCCAATATGGTGATGATCCCATTTTTGTAAAGACAGTGTTAATATTTACATGCCAAATACCAAGTAGTTTAAAAATCTTTTAACCTTTTAAGAGGACAACACTGTAGTATTAGACAAACAATTTAAAAAAGGAAGAAAAAGCTATTTACTATTACTCACTTGAGATCATGAGATTTTACTTAAATTGTGAGACTGGGCTTTCTTAAGATATGCTTTCTTAAGCTAAAAAGACCTGGACTATGTGTGTATGGTTTAGTGGCCACATCAAAAACTACTCTGCTATTCAAAGCCCTACATTTTTCTGAAATCACTATATTCCAACCTTTGTGATCAGTGACAAGATTCCAGCCTGAAGCATTAGTGGGCTTTCAAACTTAACCCTGTTGATGCAAGACCTGACTTTTACAGTGAGCCCCAGTGAATTTTATGGGTCTCAGCAAAGACTCCTAAAGTCTCAAAGATGATCTGTGTCATTCTGAGCACACAGGATAAAGACTGCAGCTTCTACCATGTTGCCAGTTTCGTAGCAGTCATTCAGCTAATGATTTCTATTGTACAGAAATACCTTATAGCTATACCTCCTGTATACAGCTTCCCAGTGTCTGCACTTACAATCTCAAATTAAAAACTGTCCACTTGAAAAAGTGCTTAAAAGTATTCCCATCTTTAGAAATGTTTGTTAGTTAGGTGGCAGTAGTATGAAAGATCACATTTCTGCATCAGTGTCATCTTTAAAAAGAATATTTTCATGTTGTTGATGGTTTTTGTGTTTCTTTAAATGCTTGGTGTTCATCTGTTGTTCTTTAAAAGAGTGACTGGGGACTGATTTACCAGGACGTACTGCAGTATACTAGGAAAAGTTTTTCTGTAGGATTACTAATACCATGATGATCAAGGTGGGAACCATTGAATTTTTGTTCATGCTGTGCTGTAGGTGTATGTGGAGCTGTACTGACAAAAGAAGATATGGTTAGGTTTTTGTTTGTGTTTGGTTGCTTATGGCCTAGAAATATGAGGTGAAAACATGTCCAATTCTCATTTAGGTCATCTTCAAGAAGGGGTTTCATAGTGTGAAGGGACAAACTAGCTGAAGGTTAAGCAGTCTAGGGCCTCTTGCCTTTCTAATTTACCCCCACTGAGCAGTAAGGGAACCAGATTGAAAGCTGCTTTCCATTCAGAAAAAACAACTGGCATTTCTAAGGGCCATACCCCCAGCAGGCTTTCATAAAAGGAGGCTGTGGGACTGCACAGCATGGAACAAATGTCCTTCCTTCAGGCAGACCCCTAAGAAACACAGTCATGATCACAGGCTACAAGCATTGCTTCTTGGTGCTGATACAGTTTTGTCTTCTCAGTATTCACCCTGCTTTGTGAGTTGTGTTTAAAAAGAAAAAAAGATTTGCATATGCATTTCCACAGCTGAGTTGCAAACTGAACAAATTATGTAAAGCATGTTTGAATATGCATGTGCTCTATAACCATCGATGCAAACAGAAATGAGGGCTGAGATGGGCTGAATCCATAAGAACTTTGGCACACTATCTCTCATCACAGGCTTTCCTCAGGCTCCGAAATGAAACAGTGGGGAGCTTTTCACTGCAGCCAGCTGACTCGCTGTGTAAAAGTTTGGAGATGCTGTGACAAAGCTCCGCCGGGAACGCAAAAAAATAAATAAATAAAAATAAAAAATTCACGGCTAAAGCATTGTTCTGTGCTTGTCTCAGCGTTCCCTTAACCCAAGCCCCGTAGCTGCTGGTTCATACAGCAGGCTATCTGAAGGCAGGTGATCACCCGTATTTAGCAGTACCACTAGTCACATGACAAGAAAATGGTGGAAGATCTGTATTCCTAGTAAACTGCTACAGAAAGAGGGATGCTGAAGTGCAGCAATAAAGCATCTTCACTGTTTTCCCAGTAGAAAGGCCTCTTCAAGTCTCTAGAAGGTAAGCATCTCTTTACACTGAGAGGCTGATACGCAGGTTTTCCGATTAGTGACTCTATTGTTGCAGTTACTTCAGACAGAAAAAGGGGAAATGTTTGTTAGCAGGATGCAAAACACCCTGGACCTCATTACCGAAAATCAGGCAGCTGTATTTTAATTCTGTTGCAGCTCTTTCTGAGAGAAGCTTGCATCAGTTCAGCGGGATTTCTTTTGTCTGAGCGCGGACACGGTATTTGTAATTAGGGAACAAAACTTCACTGTACAGTAACCTAGCACTTTAGATTATTTTCAGCTTGTTTGCCTGGCTCTGAAGATATGGTGGGAAAAAATGAATGTTGGGCTTTGTCACTGGATAACTTGCTTTCTAGGCTGTGTAATTACTGGCATAGCAATTGTTTGTGATAGCTCTTATTGTGTACTACTTGACAGTGGTATGGTTTTCTTTTTTTTTTTTTTTTTTTTACTATCAACTGAAGTGTATGATTTTTGTTTTTATTTGCAATAGCCTTTTATATTGTTCCAAGAGCAGAGACTTTAATCTTGGAAGGCTACGTGACCAAGGATGCAGCGATAATCTCAGTGTTAAGAGGACTGAAAAAATACTGCAGAAGTTGTTTTGTACAGGCACTGTTTTTGTTTAAATCTAACAAAAAGAGCTTGATTTGGCTCCATTCAGTCATTTGTATTTCCATTCATGAGGAAGGAATGACAATATCTTTCAGTTTTAAGTGTGATAAACGGACAAATTATTGTGATGTACAGGGGGCACTGAAAATTTTCAGAATGTCTAAATATCACTACTTAAACCAACATGCAAGGAAATGCATGTAGGGTTGGTAGGCACATTTAGCATTGCAAGTGAATAAGGGGCAGGCAGAGATGTCATCTGTGGTCTTATCTTTATTAATATGCTTGGGAAGCAGAGCTATGTCGAGAAAGGGAGAATGCACACAGCTCCAGCAGCACTGTCAGGAGGCATTAAGGCAGCTGCAGGGAGCGGGAGGAAATGACACACAAATTCTTACCCTGCCAAAATAGTTCTCCAGGGCTTCTGTATTCCCCCACCTATTCTCTCTTGGGGGACAGGGGAATGCTGGGGTCTAAAATAGCCTCTCTATTCCTGACTTAAATGAGTCCATCCATTATTTGTCCCTGTGTAAACCTGGACATTGCTGTAGAAAGTTTGTGTAATTAGAGACAAGCCTAGCATTGGCATATATTCACCTCTTAAAAAAACTTAAACTTAAAAAAAAAAAAATAACAAGCAGGCTGTTGTGTTTGTTTTTTGTTTGTTTGTTTGTTTTGTTTTGTGATGTTCCCATAATATTCAGCAGTAATAAGAAAACAGTGTTATCTAACAGTTATGTTGCATGTATGGAAAGAGAGGCGAAAAAACAATGCTAAAGTACAGTCTTAGCATTCAGATAAAATACATAGCACACAGACTTATGAAGAAATAATATATACGTAAGAATGTGATTCTGTCAGCACTTGTAAGCTATTTGTATCACTGTAGTGTCCTCAATATTAGGCCCTGTACAAATACTGAGGAAAACATGGTGCTACAGGAGCAGAATACAAGACTGAGGTAGAGAAGAAGAATGAGTGTAAAAGACCAATCGCACAACAGTTTTCTTAGTTTACCGGCTTTTTTTTTTTCCTTTGGATACTGAAATAAGTGGTTTAGCAGCTATGGAAATTTATGAATTAACTCACTCAGTTATTTCTAATTAATTCTTAGCATATAGTGTAGGCTCTATAGCCACTGCAGGCTGTGAAAACTGGACAGCAGAAGGCTTATTTCCTGCTGCCAGGTGAAAGCTGACACTGTCCTACAAGAACAAGATCACTCTCCTTAGCAGAAAATACTGGCAGCAAACTCTGAAGAGCTGGATGTGATGGACAACTGCCCAGCAGGGTACACCTTTTCCAGATTGCCTAAAGTACCAGACCATGTAGCTAGCCTTGCCCTTCCGTCTGCCGAGCTAAAATGTATGAGGAGTGCCTTGTGGGGAAAGTGGGGAGCTGTATTTTCTCACCTCATTCCTGTGCATTACTTCTTCAGTCTGGCATTTCTTTTTGCACACTCAATGCATTTTTGCTCTGTCTGACAACCGTGTCTCTCCCACAGGTAGGCTGGTTTTTAACTTTCTGCTGTTTCTGGGACCCTTGCAACTCAGCAGAAGGAAAGATTTGTTTCTGAAGATAACTGGTGGCTTTCTGTTTCCCTCACACTCCTTAGCACAAGCTTTTTTGGACCTACCTGCTGCAGGGCCTGACCGCTGTCCTTGCTGTAAGCACCTCCTGCCAGATAAAGTAGTCTGCAAGGCTGCTGCCTTTGGTGCTGGTTTTACTGCTTCAGCAGAACTTATATGCCATGATTAGGTGTCTCCTCTGGCTCATGGCTGGGCTTTTCCTCTGTTTTTCCCAGAAGAATAAGGAATGAAGAAGCAAGTAGGACCAGAGAAAAAGCATTACAAAGAGAGGAAAAAGTAGAAATCATACCTCGTTAAAATGTTTTTGTATCTTTTCAGATCTATCAGTATATTATAAATTGTGCGAAGGCTAGGCTTGAAATTGAGGGAGTGCTAGTAAAATCCTAACATGTTAATAAACAGACTGATAAAAGTGCCGTGAATCTGTATATATTAATGTTAAGTGAGTTCTTACAGTTAGCAGCTCTGAAAATTGTCCCTAAACATGTTTTATCATGTGAGCGTGACAGGACTCATCTGTCATAGCATCATTTGTTCAAACACTTGATTCTGGCCATTTGTATTTGTAAAAAGGATAATCATCATTATACATGTTGGCATTCATACATTGAGGGAAACAAGTTCATTGAGCAATGCAGAAGTTGACAATACTACAGAAAAGCAAAGTAGATAAGAGGAAATAGCCACTAAGTTGACAAGTTAGTTCAGTTGCAGAACTAATGGTTATTACTAATGATTAAGGGAAATCAGAGGCATCCCAACATGTCTTAATCTGAGAGTACAAGTGTTTAATAAGTAGACTGCAGTAATGGTTGGAGGGGGACTTCTCAAAACTCCACTGAAGAATCTCAGTAGGGCTTAAAATGTAGTGCTTCCTAAAGATTTTCTGCTTCTGATTCTGCAACATCCACCCTGTTACCTACTCTCAAACAATTAGCATATATCCTGGAAGTGCAGATGGCTGCACTGGGTATAGAATGTATGCTGCTTTTTTAAGTGCTGTTCATGTGCCAATTGCATTAGTTGGAACTGCAGGTATTCTGAGGAGTGCTTTAGACAGCACGATTTGGCAGGAAAATGGTCCCTGTGAACTGCACGTGCTGGAAGGAAAGCTGGTTTTAGAGTGAGGAATACATAACCTAAAACGGAGTTTTATGAAGGAATAATTAATTATTCAGTGTAAGTGGGTGTTGGGAAACAGATCCTAAACATGCAGCTAGGATTAATGTTTTAATAATTTAAAAATATATATGTAATTTTCAAACAACATACATTTTCAGGTTACACTTCAAGACAATCTGTTGTAAAAGAACCTTGACTCCACCTTTCTCTGCTGGTATTACCATCTTACAGTGTATTTGTAGCATTTGTTCAATGGTAGTTGTTGATTAACAGATCATTTAGATATTATTTGTAGAATATTAACATGTATTAAACGCAGAGGCGAGAGATCAGAGCAGTTTAAACAAGCCTTCTAAATGATGTTACTCTGAACCCATATAGCTCCTTGACAGACATTCTGATCTTCCAGAATCAATGGAGGAGCACCCGTCACACAGGCTCTCCAACTGCGTTGTCAATTCCAGTAATTTTCTGCTCTCTCAGTTAAGCTGAGCACATAACAGAGGAGAGATGCTGGTCCAAAGACAAGACCATATGGCAATATGTGAATGCAATACCAAAGCAGAGCAGGTAGATATAAAGTGGCACATTATTTCCACCTTGAAATTTGTTATTCTCTATCTATTTTACATGTTTTTGCAAACAAAATACTGTATTAAGAGAATATGGTTAAAAAGGTGAAATTAGGAAATGCCCAGCAGGCTCTGCACTGCACAGTAAAAGGCAGCATTGGAGATGGTGCTATTTCGTGGCTACAGGCAGCTAACACTGCCCACAATTGTTTTCTCTTTCTGTGGTTCTGTGCTACCGGGTTAGTGCAGGGTGGTGCAGGGTAGATGATTAGTCACCAGGTGCTTGAACTGCACGTGTCCTTCTTTTCTGACACCTGTCTGATTTATTCTTTCCGAGGATGCCAAAGTGAAGCCACTGGGCCCTGACTGTGCCAATCTTTTTCAGGGTCAGCTAGTCTTGAGGATGTGTAGTGGCATACAGCAGATGTTATAAAATACTCCACATTCAGAAAATTAAAAAAAAAAAAAAAAAAAAAAAAGAGTTTGTTAGGCATCATATTTTAGGAGCTGTCAATAAATGACACTTTCAAAGTTATTTTCTGTGTTTCACTTCTGTAATAATGAATTATTCCTTTAACTCATAAATCTGCTGTCCAGAGTAAAGTTAAATAATGTTTGGAAATGCATAATGCTCAGGTGATTAGCACCTCTGAAAAGCCCTCGAAAGGACTGATCATCCCACTTTTAGAGCACTGTTTGAACAGTGCACAGTAAATAATGCTTAGGCATGCATAAAGTACAGCATAAGATACCAAATAGTTATTCTCTGGGTTGCACTGTCTTTCATATGGCATCCTATGACCTGCTGATGACAAACACCCAGGAAGGGACTTCTGGGGGCTCTGAGATTACCTGCAGGTATTGCCAGCCTGGCTTGCATTCCTAAAACCCCATGTCAACAGGACATCCAGGTTTGGAATTTAAATAAATGCTCATTTTTCCTCATTCTGCATGGAGATTCTTTTTTATTTCATCTGGCTGGAAGTCACAGATAATTAAAGAAACCTGGAGCCCTGGATTCCTTTCATAAGCATCCCTGATCTATGAGCATGTTTGTAAGGTTGCTGAAATAGCCTAGTGAATTGCTTTATCACTCACCTATTTGTTTAGATTTGTCCTTCTGTGGCTCCCTGCATCTATCCCTGGATTTGCCTGCTTCTCTTGTGTTGTAGCACAGGGAGGGAGCTGGCAAGGAGTCAGAACAGACAGCCTGTGGCTGCCTCGCAGCAGTGAAAGCAGCAGCGTGTGCTTAAGAACAGCAGCTTTTATATTTTAACAGGCTTAAATTGATAAGAGCAGATGGGACAGACTACTATTCTGAGTGGCTACCTGAAAAAAATCAAGACTTATGGTACTGAGCTAAGACAGGGAGCAAAGAACAAAATGGATAGATGAACAGTCACTAAAAAATAGTTATTTGGGGGCTAGAAAACGTTTTAAAAATGTTTTACATTTTTAAAAATATTCATTGACCCAATTTCAGAATTTTATCATGTTTCAGTAACATATAGAAATGAAAACAAACTAAATCTTTTGGCAAGAATACAGCATTTTCCTGCACCAAACATATTACTTCTTACAGACATGCCTAGCTTTTTTTTTTTTTTTTTTTTTTTTCCAACGTCAGCATCCAACGTTGATGCTGAAAATGGAGCAAAAAATTGGCATATGGAAAGGATCAACTAACAGCACAATCAGTTAAAAGAAGCTTTAAATCTGAAGAGCAAAGCGTAAAAAACTAGGGAGTCATGACCTTGACTAATTTTTGGTACTAATAAAGTACCAAAGAATAAACTAATGGTTTATTCTGTGGCTATTGAGAAAGTGAATGACTTGTTTCTCTGTAAAATGGGAATATTAGCATGTGTTTATCTACTGTGCAGGAGCATGAAAATGATTAGCTGCCATTTGCACAGATGCTTTTGATTAATAAAGCTTTTAGCTTAAACAAGACAGCACAGATAATTTTGGGGGTTTTGTTTTGCATCTAGAAGCAAGAATAAAGTCTTGTGCTAGGTATAAATTCCAGCACTCAAACAATAGGCTTTTCCTGAACTATTTTGTGTTTAAGAGGTACCAAATAAATAGCAACAGAAAAACAGTTACTTTAGTATTCTAACATATGGTTGCTAAATGCAGCTCTCGGGAGGTTATAAAATTAATTATTTTTTTATAAGTAACCTGTATACAATATAATTATTTTACACAGCTGTGAGTAAAATAATTTTTTTTTCCTGGTCTCAGATTTTCTGGAGTGGATTCTTTGCAATATGTTCCAATATGTAGGTGTTGCTGAAGCAGTCTCTGATTGATACAGACTGCATTCTGCAGTCTGTGTCACTTTCATTTGCTGCATACTCCACTATAGTTTAGGGATCATAAATTTTGCTGAGCCTAAAAATTCACACTGCGGTCTCCTTTATCAGTGAAGAGGCAACTGTAGAAATTTTTGTCTATTGTCTGGAAATTTATAGCAAAGAACTAGTTTTAAGGAGTAATTTTGAAGGATGGTTTTAATGGGTGCATTGGTTAATAGATTTCTTCTCTTACTGCACAGTCCAGCTGGTTGTTTGGTACTAATATTCATAGCATCTTTCTCTGTTGCTTCCTGTATATTTTTGTTAATTTTTTCACAGACTACACCCCATATTTTATCAGTTTTTGTTTTTCAATGTTATATAATCACACTTTATTTCCTATGCTATCTCCTTTTGTCTATAGGCACAGCTGTAAAAGATGTCCAAAAATTCTCTAATGTTGCTTGCAGAACATTTCTATCCATCCTCAATGGATGATAAGTATCAAAATGCAAATACATGCAAATTATTTTAGGATTTGTTAATAATCCATTAGCAATAAAAGTCTCTGAAATAGCACATTGCAGTTGTATAGAGCTTATGGAGTTGTTTTTATAAGCAGAAGAACTATCCTCTTATTAAAAAATGGGACAGTGTGACTATATATTTTTTGTTGTAGTTTTGAGTTCTGTAACTGAGCACTCCAAGAGAGAAGTATTTTCAGAGAATAGGTACTTGCTGTTATTTTAAAACACAGTATATAACATATGGAAGATGTATTATTTGGTTATAAAAGCAAAACAGTTTTTGTTCTAAAAAGGAAATAATGCATCAAGTGTTTATTAGTGGTAATGGCATGGATTTTGCTGTTATTTTATGTGTGATGAGGGCCGTGTTGGAGCAGCTACAACGATGGATGACAGCAAAACACCTCTTGTAAGTTAGCTAGGTATCTGTTGAGATGCATTGGATGCATGTAAATGTAGGAGTACTCTGTTCAGCAGCACACAACTGTAATCTGGACAGGAATATAGCAATTAAGAAAACACTTCTTCTCAGTACATCTTTGACGTAAATTCCCATTTGTGGAGTGCTTAAAGATTTGCTGTCGGCTCCACCTTAGAGGCTTCCTGTTCTTTCTGAGCACGGAAGAATAGTGTTATCAGCTTGTCCTGGAGTGGTTAGGCATCCTGCTGGTGGAGCAGCCTAAATGCTGCAGCAGGTTGCCATTAACACCAGCTTACACAAGGCTCTGCATGCTCTGGCCATGGCCTGGCAAGACGCTGACCCCTGCTAACACCTTCAGTCCTGAGGGTGCTTCCCAGGGGAGCCCTGCTGAGAGCCAGCTGACAGGCGTTGCTGGATAAAAGCCAATGTTGTGGGATTTTTTACACCTTTCACGGAAAATACTTGATTGTCACATCTAGTCCCTCAAGATGTCCTTTCTCCTTTTGTGGTCCTGGTGTTTGTTACCGAGCTGGGGCCAGGGGGCCCAGCGAGAGTCACTTTGTGCTGGGTATGCTCTGCAAAAGCAACTCGGGGAAGAGGTGGAGTTCCCTAACTGCGTTCTTGTCCCTAAAATTTCATAGTTTGTACATTCTTCCTCCAAATAGCTCGATTTTCTGCTGCAAATCACTGAGACAATGGGCTATAAGCAAGACTTTTACTTCATCCGAGAGCAGGGTGTACCTGCGTGACGTGGAATTTGAGAAGATGAAAAAAGCCAGATGTCTGGTCTCTGAATAACCTTTTCACTATACTTCATTTCCCCTCCTCCCATTTAGTTTCAAAAACAAGCATGTAGTAATATGAGTTAAGGTGATTTCATCTCTGTCATTCCTTTTACTAATCCTGCTTTGGAAACTTTATAAAAGCCTTCAATATCTTATGAAAATGTAAAAGTATTGCTGTGTATAGAGGGAACAGCATAGAACAAACATAACTTACTTGATTAGGAAAAGTGTTTTGCAGGCTCCATGTCAGATTAAAACTTTTGTATTGGTGAGCCTAGAAGTCTGAAAAAATGTGTAACATTGAAAGTCTGACTGGGTTGTGGTAGATTGGAGTGGAGGAAGTGTCTTTCACTTTAAAAAGGTTGGATTAATGTTGCTCTCTCTTGCAGATTGCAGGTGTTCATTCAGAGCAATACATTGGAGAGTTTAAATAGTTTTACACTAAAGAATTTAACTTCTTGATGCAGCACATCTTGGGATACTGGTTATATATCACGTATGACATAAGGGTGAGGCAGCACAGCCCATAGGGATTATGACATATTGCTGTGAATATTCAGAGCTGCTCTTTCCAAAAGAGCAGAATGCTGCTATATCTAGAAAAGTCGGGGAGGAAAGCTCTTATTCTGAGAAAAACTGACTGGAGAGGACACTAAAAAGTATTTAAAGATTTATTGAAATGCAGGAATGCCAGGTTCAAGAAAAAGTAAGGGAAGGATTTCAGCCTCCGGTCTCTGTTGCTCTGTTGTGTCCCCCTACTCCCAACCAAGAATTTGGCATCTTGCTCTGAAGCATCTTTGAGAAATAGGTTTTCTTTTAGCTACTTCTGAACAGCTATGTAGACCTGAGTTATCAAAGCAAATATGCAGTAACTTGATTCCCAGTGCAGCTGATCCTTAAATGACTGGTCTGTGTGTAACATAAAAGAAGTCATTTATGACACAAAAAGCTTATTTTACTTTGACCTCAGTTCTGAGTGAAAGAGCTTTTTTTTTGCTTTTTTTTTGCTTTTTTTTTGCTTTTTTTAATCAGTCAACTAAATCATACCTGATTAGAATGGAGCTTTCTGAAGTAGCTTAATTTACTTCTTCAACAAGGAACATTCACTGGAAGGGGGGAGAAGTGTTTTCTTTTTCTAATACTTTTGGCCATATCATCCACGGCATCAATTGCACCTGTATGAAAGGCAAGGAGTTTTGTAAACCAGAATTTGGAGATTATGTGAAGTAGTCCATGGGAAAAGAAAAAGGAGATAGCTGCTTGATTTAAGTTTCTATAGTCCATCCTTCATTACTAGATTTCCTCCCGAGAGCTGTTGAGACCTGGTGCTCTCTCAGTTTATGCACAGCCAGAAATTCCTCTGCAAGGCATTGAGTTACTCAGCATAACATGCTCACAAAATCTGTCAGGAAACAGGCAGCTATGTCTGTAGAAAACAAACTTCATCCATATCTTGCTCATTCTCACACTGATGAGGAGTCTGAAGAACACCACCAGAGACATATGTTGAGGTACAGTGTAACAGAAGACATGCCCTCTGTTGACTAAACCTGCTATCTAAAGCCACCAGATTTGAAAGATGTCTGTATTGCCTATTAATTTCTGGCTGAATAAATGTTAATTGAGGCTTTTTTTAAACATGAACTTTGTCTGAACATAGAACATGCACATCTGGTAAGGAATCTTTTAATCTGTTAGGGTAATGCAGAAGGGGTCTAGGAAAATGTGACTTACTCCAAAACAGCTTTTCTCTTACTTCTCTGAGAAGTCTGTTGACTATTTATTTGGTAGTAAACACGTTCTTGCTTCCCAGATCAAATATCCCAATAAGAATGATATAGACTATTGACTTAATGTTAATGGCACGTCATTTCTAAAGTTAGAGGCTCTCAGACAGATTCTCATGCTGTTTATGTGGAATGCCTAAGCGAGGGATATTCTTTGAATATTTTGCCTGTAGCAGTAGCTGTACTTCAGTAGAAATTCAAATCAAAGAATATTAAACATATTTATCAAAAGATAAATATCTTTTTATTCCCTAGAAATGTACTGTTCTTGTGAGCACATCAGTAACATAAAATGTCTGGTTTTAACTCAGCTGTAGTGGTCCAACTGAAAGCAGAAAAAACATTTGAAAATTATGTTGTGAAAGTGTAAGAGATTCCACAGAAAACAGCAGTGGCTGCTCCAAGCACTTACACTGTGGCCAAGATGCCACAGGGAGAAAAGAAGTTTCCCAGCAATCCAAGAAATGTTATGAATTATCCTAATTTATCCCAGGCATTACTAAAATTCTAGGCAACTCATAAAATTCTGAGTGAATTGTGGGACATTGCTTTGTCAACTTACATAGTCGGTTTCTGTAGGCATAGCATATATAAAATTCATCCATGATCTTATCGTACAGAGGAGATGTATGGTATTCTTAATTTCACTCAATCATTTTTACAGGTTTATTGCAGAGAATATCACCTCTTTTTAATACAAGAAGTCAAAAAATTCACTGTCCTTCTGTAATTTGCTCTTCACACAACTTGAAAGAAGAGCATTTCACTTAAAATCAGTACCTGCAATGATTTCTGAAGCTTGTTCAGTAAGGAATTATCTTTTGGTGTGATGAGGGTATAAGGTAATTTTATAAATGAATGGTTTGTATGTTAATGTCAAAACCCCCTTCAGTCCAGCCAAAACCCTTGACCACCTGTAAATCATAATCTGAGTATTCCTGAGCTGATACAATTTGGGAAATTTTCTTATTTGTTACAGTTAGTAAGCTTAATAAAGCCCAAGATAAAATCTTAATCTGAATTTAAAATGGATTAGAAGTATTCATTGTTTCCTTACGCCTTTTCCACCACTATGATTTCTTACCTTATCCAGCTGTTACTGACAGTTCTTGGCATTAGAATTTAGATTTGTCTCTGCTGAGTTTAGAAGAATAAATTATACTTCACTACACATATTTTACTACAGATTGAACAGACACCAAAAGAATCCAAAGACTATAATAATTTGTTCACATTTTCTAAGTAAACTGTGGTGGTGTTCTGTGTATCAAATTTCTGTACAGCTTCTGAACACAGATAACACTAAAACACAGAAAAAATAAAAAAATAAATTAAAAAAAAGATATATTACAGACAATTTATGCTATTCATTTTGCTCATGAGCAGGATACTTGGATTAAATTTCTTTACCATTCTATTATATATCCAGAGAGAAAGACTACCACAAGTCTTGTTTGACAGTGATTATGCATATTCCGGAATTGGTGTGTTTTGTGGAAATCATTAAGTGGTTAATCTTTGTATATATGAAATATATATCTACAGCAATTGGGGATAAATTAGTAAAACTAGTTAGCAAGATGAATATATGTTAATTTTTATTTAGAAGCAAGGCCTGGTCATGGCTGAGAAGCACAAACATTGTTGACTCTAACCTTATTATGTCTATTATTTGTATGGAAAAAGATGTGAGTTCACTAGTTTGCCTATCTGATTATATGGTATGGGGCTTCGGGTAAAGATCTTCCATAATGTTGAGCATAGTGAAGACTTCAGCTCCTTTAGGCCTACATGCATGCATTTATATTTAAATGTATGCAAAATTAACAAGAAATCACAGAGACTATACTCATACTCTGAAACAGTGATTGGCCAGAAGAGTCCTGTCGGCACATGGTGAAGTAATGAGGGTAGTCCTCTTGGGGAAAGCAAGGGTAGGAGGAAACTGCAAGAGAAACAAGACAAGCCTATTCAGACCCACTCAGCTGAATCATGCAGAGCAGAGTTTAGCTGATGCTGTGGCAGAGAAAAGCACCCACTTTGCTTTCATCACATCTCTGTTAACTGAAGCGTAAAAATTCTATTCTTCATCTTTCATTAAAAAAAAAAATAGTTTGGAACAGGAATAGACAAAAAATGCTATAATATAAAACAAATAAAGCTTTTTTGGAGTCACGTTTTAGTGTATATCAAAGCTGTTAAGAGTGACCTTGTAAAAATGTAAATTTTTTTTTCCTATCTGAACCATCCTTCCAGCAAGCATTTTGTAAAATACTTGAATAGACAATTAATATGAAAACAGTTCAAGTCAGTTTACTTTAAGTATTCAAAGACCTTCATTAAAATTTTTACCACTCAATGCCTTTTATGTGTCATATGTAGTTACGTCAAATATTATTTCCTAGTATCTTCCTAAAAATGTAGTCTAGATAAGATATTTTGCAACATCTTAGTCTTCAAAAATGTGTGATGTAGTTTTTTTCTTCACTTTTGTGCTTCCTGTATGCTTTCAATGCAGGACATCAACTTCTTCAGGATTACAAAATGACTGATTTGGGTCAAAATTGCTTTCAAGTACGAATGATATTAAAAGAATGAAAAAAAACCCTCATGATCTGAATTTTGCTATACAGTAACTATATGTACAGCAATGGAAATATAATCGTAAAACTCTTGCTGTGATGTGCAGTTTGCAAAGAGTAGCTGAAGCTTCCCGCAACGATGTGTTCTGTTTGCCAGATGACAAAAGACCAACTTCATTTGTGTAGATTGAGAAGCATTGCTGTTTGCCAGCCTGTTATTATTCACTGCTATGTCTTGATCCAAATAAAAGTTGCTGTGTGAGACCTATAGTCTCCAAAGACTCTATAGACATGAGTAAGTAAGTGGTAAGGACTGCATAATGGAATTACAGCAGCTGTGTTTAACTCCCACTTATATTAATTTGGTATCAGACTTCTAAACTGGTTTGGTAGAGGAAAAGTACTGTTCCATATGAGATCACACAACTTATACTGAGATTGTAGCCAACTTGTGAATCTCTTCAAGGTTTTGATTTATGTTTTATTTCTTAGGTTGGTGCAAGAGAATGTAGGAATGGACATCCCCTTTGCTGAGGGTGTATTGAGCCCCGTTTCTACGGAGATGAGACCCGGTAAGAGAAGCTCTTACTTCTTACCTTACTTATATCTTAGTCCCTTGGAATTTAATTATGTGGCAATAAGGGTGTTTCTGTGGTGGTAATAAAGTAAAATAAAATAAAATAAAATAAAATAAAATAAAATAAAATAAAATAAAATAAAATAAAATAATAAAATGTCATTACAGTGTTAAAAAAAGAAAAATTGTTAAGTTTGTTTTATTTAGTCAATTTTCTTCTTCACTTAACAAATGATAATTGCCAATATTTCCTCTTATGCATTATTGTCATTGCTTGTTTAGTTCTTATGATGTTTAAGTAACCGTTATTATTTATCTTATATTTGACTACTGTCTAAGTGAACTAAGAACACCTTGAACTGTGGCACTTAATGCAGTGGCAAGGGACAGAGCTATACCTAACTTTTATTTTATTTAAGACTACTCTTAGTTAAGGCTGATTATGAGACTCAGAGGTATCTTTATTTCTGTTACTGTATTGGATACAATACTGTCTTGGTCAAGACTAAAGACATAGCTCCTACCTGCAAATCAGCACCGCTTGGGTAGCAGCAAGTGCATAACAAAACAGAGACTTAGGGGGAATCTTCACTCACATTATTTTTCCCGGATTCAACAGAGCATTTGTTCATAACTCATGATTTGTATATTGCTCTTTAAATTCTTAAACCCTGTGGATCAGACTTTGCATGAAGCTTTATTTTTGGCTGACGATTGTAAAAAGAGTGAATCTGAATGTTACGCAATTCAAGTGCTCCCAGCTACATCTGCCATTTCTGTGGAAACTTGTTTTATTTTTTTAAACATTAATGTGAGATATTTCTGTTTTATATTAGGTGGTCTTAAATGGCTTGTTGTTACTGTAATTGGTCGATCCCAGTATGTTTGCTAGTGATTCTTAAATAGGTGGGAGACAAACTGTATGCTTAGGAAATGAAATTATTTTTTTATTACTCTTCTTTCAGAACCTCCAAATTCTCTTGATCTTAATGGTTCCCATCCCAGAAGGATAAAGCTTACTGCTCCAAATATCAATCTCTCTTTGGACCAGAGTGAAGGTTCTGTGCTTTCTGATGATAATTTGGACACACCAGATGAAATTGACATCAATGTAGATGACCTTGACACTCCTGATGAAGCAGACTCTTTTGAGTACACTGGGCAAGGTAGCTTTCTAGACTGGAGCTTTCTAAACTGTAGATTTACAGTTCATCTCTGATTTTTTATTTGCTGTTTACATGATTGGTTTCATGTCTGTCAGGCTATCAATATGGTTTAATGCGTTTGAGATTAATGTTAGGTATCCAGATATTTTTTTCTGCTATTTTTAACCTTTCTCCCCCTGTGTAAAGTAATACATTTCTACTTATGCAGAGTGCAGAAAAAAAATAGTACAGCTGATCAACGGATGAAATAAAATAAGAAGAGCAACCTGGATAGAATTTAACTCCTTTCTTTGTCCATTTCTAATCATAGGACTTGTATGAAAAGAGTCTTTCAGTAAAGAAAAAGCAGTTGCTGTCTGTTGTAAGGGAACACTAGACCTAACTGCACTTTCAATGACCAGCTCTATATTGTACTTACATCTTTTTTGTTTGGAGATACAACGTTGTGTGAAATATATTGGCTGAATTGGAAAATCTCATCCCAAAGTCTCTCTTGTCATGATATCTCCAGATTTTGCTGTGAAGTTTACCAGAATATTAATATTCTGAAGTTCAGGCACTATCTATGCCCTAATCATTTCTTTGGGTGATTGGAAAACACCCAACTGGGTTTTGCACCCATTCACTCTGTACAAAAGCTGCACCAAAGAGCTTGCAGTGTGTAAATGAAATAGACACAGCATGGTAAGAAAGGTCTTTTGTTAGTAAGAAAGATCTTTTTCTATTCCCATGTATGGTTGGAAACCTGAGACATGTAAGGTGTGTGCACGGCATGATAAAGCTAGCTCATGTAATGGAGCAACAAGATTTGTTCCACCAATTTAAATATGCTTTCTCAGCAGGGCCAGCTGTGCAGTATAGATACACCCTGAAATACGAAACTGGTCTTGTTTTACTTAGGAAGAGCCACAGACACTCCATTCTTCTTTCTCATACTAATCTCAAGACAATAATTTTTTCTCATGTGGCATAAAAGTGTTATAAAAGTACATAAAAGTACTGCCTTACTCACTTTACTTACCCTCATGGTGCAAGGAATAGGGTGATAACATCCACTCGTGCTAGTACCTGAAGAACCACATGGGAACTGTATTCACTAATGTAAATACCTGAAGATCATAAGCATTTTTCAATCTGAACAGAGAGAAACTTTAAAAAGGGTTACATTTAAATTGAATTTTCCCTTGCATTTAAATTCTTTGTTGCTAGTGAGGTCACTATAATTTAAAAAACTGTATGCTCTTTTGAGCATGCAGGAACAGTTGCATTGGTTTAAGTGATATTGCTAAAGAGGCATTGCTGTGCACTCAGTCATGCATAAGCGTCTCTAATGTCACTTCTCATTAGAAGGCTGATTTCCTTATGGGTAGATGCAGAGCATAGTGATGAGCTGCTAGATGGTTGGAATATTATGTACCAAAGGTTTAATCTAACACACACACACGCGCGTACTTTTAGATAGTTGTGACCACTGCATGAGAGCAAAAATCTCTGTCTGCCATGGAACAGATTTTGCCTTTAAGCAAAAGCCCTAAAGTAAGTAAATTCAACTCTGCTGATTTTGGTGGCAGTTATATTTATGGCAAGCATTTGTCCCCAGATTTGTTGTTGTTTTCTAAATGTGATGATTGGTGACATTTTTACAGATATATACTTTGATTTTAGACATACTTAATTGGCAAAACATCATACAATTACATGAGCCTGCAGATAGTAGAAAAGGCAAAAATAGTCACAATTTATCAAAATAAGCTGACAATAACGTGAGTAGACTATATATAGCATGGATCTGATAGCTATCATTATAGTCATAAGAACTACGGAAGAATGGTTTATGTGCATGGTTAACAGCCTTCGTACTTTTGTCACCCTTCCGTTACCAGCATGTGCTGTGCTGTTACCAGCATAAATAATCTCCCACAGCTCAGTGGTTCTGTGGTGTTGTGCCAAACCCAAGTAAGTACTGAGAAGACATTGCTGTCGAAACCGTAGAGAGCAATTAATTTTTAGCTTCTCATCCTCAGACTGCTAATTGTCCATTTAAACTGAAAGTCGACTGAGAAAAGTAAGACTGTTGTCACAACTCAGGAGGTCACGTCACTGGTAAAGTGATGGCTGTGTAAAACACGAAATGTTGAAACCCTGTAGTGTAGAAGAATGATGAAAAGAAGAGTCAGTACAACTGCAATGTGCAAGAAACCAGATGAGAGTAGAAATACCAATGTCTTAAACTAGCACCTGACTTATTTAGGGATTGGTCAATAGCAGTTTCACAGTTATTGTTTGTTTTGATACCCTCCATTTAAGTATTCTCTTTCAAAACCTGCTCTTGTTTCTTAAATGAGCTTTTCATGATTTTTACATTAGGTGACTTAAAGTTGCATTTCCAAACAGTTTGTGCAAATAGATGAAGGTCTGCCCCCAAATCAAATTACTATTTATCTACAGATATTTATTTCTCTTCTGAATTTCACACTGGTTCATCTTTCTCTGCAACATCAACACTCCAGGCAGTAAAGCAGAATCCCTTTTTCACAGGGAGATCTAGTACGATGCATGCATGTAGTTTTCTTATTGTTTCCCTTGGTATCTTTACAATATCAACATCATACAGAATTGCATTAAGATATTTTGTATAAGTTTTGTAATTATGGGGTTTATGTATTTTGTAAGATCATTTCCGATATCACTGAATAAGTAATATTTAAAAAGTGAACGCCAAGGATATTATTAAACATCATGAGCATTGCACTGTGAGAAGGCATGAACATATACCTCAGTTCCACAATGTATAACCTACTGAGCAGCAGGTATTAAACCAGTTTTAATTACTATGTTTGAATTAAAAAAAAATCATGTTTTCAATTTGTTCTTCTTTCCAACCTTATGACTCCTCAAAATCCCTTAATTTGCAGTTCCTAAGGAGAAACGTACTTTGTGGTCACATTATTTGTACATGTGTATGTTTCTTGATCTTCCATTGCTGTTTTCACCATTGATACATTTTTCTTGAACATATTTTTAACTCATTGGCAGATACATCAAGAGGTAAGAGCTGAAACAGAGAATTGTAGAATCATAACTACATTCTTTAAAGATTCCAATAGATGGGAATTTAGTAAGGAATTGGTGATAGGCTTAGCTTTTGTTACATATCAGAGAATCTGCCTCAGAGAAAGTGGCCTTCAAACAGAGTTTACTTCCAGTTAGGGACAAGGAATACAAGACAGATGGCAGATGAAATCCAGACCTCAATATTCCTACTGTATCAGAGCCAATTGCTTACTCTCCAATTCTATCCTTCTCCTTCCTCTTTTATACTTGGTGTGGTCTGATGACACTCATTGACCACTTAAATGAAAGTAAGAGAAAAAATATTTAGAGCTTTTCCATTAATATATAAAATATACATTTTTATTTTTCAGAAGAGCAGACTGCTGTTAAGGATGCTTCCCAGGAGGAGTCTGAATCAATTCCAGAGTACACTGCTGAGGAGGAGCGAGAGGACAACAGGTTATGGAGAACAGTGGTTATTGGAGAACAAGAACAAAGAATTGATATGAAAGTTATCGAACCTTACAAAAAGGTTATTTCACATGGAGGTAGGAAAACCTTGAATGCATTTTTTAGGTTCATATGAAAATTCATGCTCTATTAAGCATGGTTTATTTCCATTTTAGTTCACTTATCATATTAGCAGAGAGAGAGGGTTTATTTTTCTGCCACAGTTTTAAGCCATGAATTAGCTAACATCATCAAATTACAGAAGCATTATTGTATCTTAGCGTCCATATTAATCATTCTTAGGAAGACACTGTTATGATGTAAGGAGTTTCAAGCTTCTTTTGGAGGAGAATCAGTGAGCTACTGGCGTAGCACCGAAGCGAGCCATCCTGTTTTCAGTTTGGTCATAGGATGCTAATTCAAAATACAGTTTGAGCATATACTGTCAGCTGAGGGTCCTAAGAAGCCTTCAGATGAACTGAAGCCAGTAAGAGGCCTCATAAGAGAGTATTTTCAGAAAAACAACACTTGCATCAGGACAGGTCTTTCCTGTTTGATTAGATGATTAGCCAGTATTTGTTTCACATTTCTCTATTGCTGTTTCTATACCTGTAAAAGTGATGCTTGACATGGGAAGACTTTGTAACCTTCACTCCCCAGTCCATAATTTCAACACAGAGCTGAAGTTTTCTTGGAAGATGAAGAGGGCCTGATTTTGATCTTTCTTACACTGGTACTGTCAGTAACTACATGAGTGAAGCAAGTAGTGAGGCCAGACTAGATCAACCTGGTCAGACTTTTCAACCCAGCAGTGAGTACTTTAAATACAAAGCACTTTCAGAAGCAACAAATAAACTAAGATACGTGTGTCAGTAACAATCTGGTTATTGTAGACTAAAACTTCAGATCAAGAAAAAAAATTGTCCTACAGAAAAAAAATATATAAAATTTTATTTTCTAGATTATAGCAAAAGCTTCTTGCATGAAGGGATATGAGGCTCTATGATAGTGGGTGCATAGATTTAAATAATTGAAATGGAAGAAGAAAAAATAATAATTTTCCCTTGGGCTTCCATTTCCCTGGTTATGCTCCTCATTTAATTTTTATGTAAGCTCCTAAAATTTATTTTTCTGCCATTTATAGTTGTCAGCTGAGAGCATTTCACCAGCAACTCTTTTGTTTCTTCACATAATTTGTTAATAACTATCAAATACAATATCAAAGAAAACACTTGAAGTCAGAAAATGAGTAGGAAAATGACCTCAAGTGCTTACTATATTGTCTCTTTTGATCATCTGCTCCCTATCATTTCTGGAGAATTTATAGTTACGGCATTACTAATACACTTCTGCATAATTTAATTCAAATGGGTAAATATTACTATAGCTACTGAAAGAATAATGTTAAGCAAAACCATTTAAGTGTTTTTTCCTTGGTGTTTCAGGTTTAGATTATCTTTGCATTCCATAAGTTTGTGGGATACAGTTTGCCAGCTGTTAAGTATGGTATTAGGTAAAGATAAATTATTCTAATCCTACATAAATTCAGACAGGTACTTTAGCATCTCAGAGGTAAGATTTGTGTTTATATGAGGATGCTTCTGGCACAGTGCTGCTGATCTATAGCATCATTTAAAGCTAAACCAGTGTTTCCAGTGTATTTTCAGTGTTGAATCTCAATCTGGTAAAAAAGAAGTGTTGTTACATAAATAAAATACTATATTACTTGAGGATGTCATCCTCACATTTGTACATTTACATTAAAAACACCTAGAGGTTAGCCTGCAGATGCCTATATTGTCCAGTGTGCAAAAGGTTTATTCAAAATTAGTGAAGATGTTTAATCCCCCAAGCATTTTCTTGTCAAAACAGCACCATCAGAGATTTATGCATGTCATGACACCTCAGACACGGGTTAGCAAATAGCCATAGATGGCATAATTTAGGAAACAATCATCAGATTTTGAGGCTTTGTTAATGGTATTTATTTATGTTTTGGGTTTTGGTTGGTTGTTTTGTTTTGTTTTATGTTGTAAAGTAATCTAGATACATTTGTGGTGGAAACTGTCATGTATATAATTCTGCTAGATGCTGATGTATACATATATATCAGCCTATATGAAAAATGAATACCATTCCATTTTAGTGGGTGGAGAAGTAGCCCGTACTTGGGTATTGCTTGACAGTTTAAGTATTAATTTCAGTGGCAGACATCTCTTATAGTAACTGTAAAGGATATAGCAATGTACAGTTTTCCATGGTAGTTTAAGCTATTCATCTCAGTTCTCAATGTGAAATAATCAGGATACAAATTTAGGTTTCAAGTTTAGGTTTCAAATTAGGTTTCCAGTACTGATAGGCAAATAGACTTCACTGATTCTTTCTGCTTTACCTCACTGTAATACAGTTGAGTAGTTGTGATGAAAAAAGGGGTTCGTTTTAGTCCATATGTCTCTGCAATAAGGAGTGAGGTAGCAGGTGTGAATGATCTCGTACTGATTTAATATTTGCCTTCAACTTCGGTTTATCCTCTTTTTGAATGAAATTATTAAATTAGGTTGCCAGATCTGACAAGTTACCAAAACATGGATTCTTTGTGCCAGTGGTTTGTTGCAGTTGCTCTTACCAGAAGACAAAACCTTTCTTTGAGCCCTTATTTTGGAAATGCTATCCTTTTTATTTGGAGTAATAACTCTGTAGTAATTCCATGATGCATATTCCCCGTTTCCCAAGGTAACAAGACCAGGTTGGATGGGGTTTTGAACAAACTGGTCTAGTGGAAGGTGTTGGATGGGGCTTTGATCTGGTCTAGTGTTCCTGCCCATGGCAGGGGGGTTGGAATTAGATGATCATTAATGTCCTTTCCAACCCAAACCATTCTATATTATGATTTATTTCACTTGCTATTTTTTTCAGTATATTTTTTGACAGATTTTTACATGTCTGACATCTCATTTTTTTTTAGATCAGTCAAATCTAAGGTAAAGAACACTGAGTTTCCTTTACCTTAAATTGGATGCTGCTCAGTAACTTAGCCATTGCCAAAGATAAAGAATGAGCATGAACAGTAAATTTTAGCCTTCCACTGGCCTAATTGGAATTTTTGCCTGAAATCTAATCATATCATAGTGATTAAGAACTGGTATTAAATTCTGTGTTTGTGAAGTGGCAGAGCTCTTCACTGAAGGTATAGAATTTAAATAATTTTAATGTATGGGTTGTGAGAAAACTTGACAGCTTGGGTAGTTGTTACAGGTGGGTAAACTCCTGGTGCCAAACTTCTGAGCCAGTTGGGCAAACTGCTTTGTGGCAGCATAATGTAAGTTGTCGTGGAAAATCTTTTAAGGATTTTTTTGGTATAAGGAGGAAAATCCCATCTCTATTTCTAAAGCAAAGGGAAAAAATAATGTCTTACTCTATAATGATTTATTTGAGGATAGGCTAGAGTAGGCTAGATTAATTTAATGTTTTCTCTTTGAAAATGTGTGGGTCTATCTGAGAATAAGAAAATATATCAGAGACTCAGATTAAGTGGTGAGTGTGGGAGGTGGAGTTGTTTTTAATTTGTTTCTTTTGAGAAGAAACAAATGTTTCCTTCACAACGATCTCTTCACACCAAGGTGGAGGAGCTGAAAAGAGGAGTTTTGTCCCCCCTCCTTGTGTATATCTGTGCTAGAGAATGCGATGCTACTCTCTGAATTTGAGCTTGAGTTTTCCAAAGTCAGCCATATTTATAACAATAGCTTCATGTTACTGGATCGCAACATGAGTTGGAGTTTTGCCATACCATGCTATGTCATGTGCCTTAACCTGGTTATATCCACATAGTCATTTGGCTTAAATTCGCTCCCTAATCCTGAGTTCTTTTGCCTGCCTGTGTTCTCCAAAAGCAAGGAGAACGGCACAGCGTGGTATTGCAGAGGACAGTGGACAGACAAATGCTGGGCTGCTGTTGTATGGTGGCTTCTCTAGCTCTGCAAGCCCATCTGTAGATCAGCAAGCCCTTGGATCTTGGGAGCCAGAGGAAGATTACTATACAGAACTGGAATATCCCTTCCATGCCAGAATCATGGAGGGAGTTTAGACTAATGATGGCAAGCCTCCTGCAGTGTACAAACTCTTCCTCAGTGGATGAGGTCTAGGCTAGCATTCTCAATTTGATGTAGACAAAACAAATAAACACTGTCAGTTTACCCAATTCATTATATTTAGTCAAACCCACCAAATCAAATTCTGCAAGAAGGAAGTCCAGCATGATCCTTCAACAAGCTGCTTTGAAAAGCCTTGATATGAAGTAATATGGCTTAAAGCAAGAGACTCCTGACATGCCTCAGAGGCTTACCCACCCCCCCACACACCATAAATGGGAAAGCAGTGGTGTTTTTCAGTCCTTTAAGGAACACCTGAGGGCCATGAATGAAGAGCACTTCTGTGCATGTCTTTATGGCTGGCATAGTACTGAGATTAGTCAGCTGTGATTTTTCTCAGCATGGAAGAGCTCATGTGTCTTGAAGCATCCATTTTGTCAGGGATTGTGCATTTTCCAAAGCCACATAAAAATGGATTCCTTGATATAAATGTCTTCTAGCTTTCCTTACTTCATCTATGTGAGACTCACTTTAGGTGCTGAATGAGAAAGGAGAAGAAAAACTAGTCCCTCAGCTGCTCTCTGGTTCACACATGGATTACATGTGATCCCTGCCTTTCCATCCTTTCCATAAGGAATTCTGTTTTACTCTGCTGCTGGGTACAATACAGGAAATACTGCAAGTATTTGAGTTAGGCTAGCATACTGCTCACTAACATGCAAAAAAAAAAAAAAAAAAAAAAAGTGTAAAAGTCCTAAAATCTCTTTAGGAAAGTGCAGCGTGGATGCTGGCATTATCCTGAATTTTGTCAGGAATGTGTTCCTATCTCCTAGGGAAATTCAGGGTTTCCTCCACAAACATTGTCTCCTTCACGGTTAGTTTCTCCCAGCCTCTTTTGAAAGCCTTTCAATCTTCCTCTCAACATAAACAGCCTTGATCTCCGTGTGTCTCTAGTAGTATTTACATGCAACCATTTCTCCCAAATCTTTATAAATTGCCTCCTAATTGCACGTATCTTTTAAATAAATCCCAGACTTTTATCTGAAATGCAGGAGTACTTTATATGTATTTTGTAACAGAAATCTGTAGGGACTGCAAAAGATTGTGAAGAAGATTGATATTGTATTGATTGATTGATTGGTATTGGACAATTGGAGTATCCACAGTAAATAAATATTTTATACAAAACTTGCAGCAAATAATTTAACTGATCCTTAGGAGCTTTTGAGGTATAGTGTCATGCAGTCATAACTGTAATATCCTGATGCCTTTGGAGCTGCACAAGACAAATGAAACTGGATTGTGAGACCTTGGGAGACATCGTTCAAAAGATGCAGGATGACAAATCTTTGTCATCCTGCTATTAAGTTGCTATTTTCTTTAGCAACTTATTCCTCAGGCTAAGGTGAGCACACAAGTGCAATAGAGATGTAATGAACCAGGAGTTCAGATAGAATTGCATTCCTTACAAAGTAGAATGAGGCTTTTTTTGCTGGTAAAATGTTTACTCTTAGTTATGCTGAGCATGTTTTCCAGGAATTCAACATAACTCACTATCCTACTTATTACTTGATGATCATTCATTCATTTTCTGTCTTCTTCAGCAGGAGACATTATCTAACTATTCCAGGACTTAGAGATTTCTTTCTAAATTTATCTTGGTAAGAGCCTTTGACAAAAATAAAAATGTGTTTTTGTTTGTTCCACAGGATACTATGGTGATGGTCTGAATGCTATCATTGTGTTTGCTGCATGCTTCTTGCCAGACAGCAGCCGAACTGATTACAACTATGTCATGGAAAATCTTTTCCTGTGAGTGATATGTGAACAATGTGACAGAGTCTTCTCAAAATTGTGTAGTGAGAGATAACCTGTCTTTAATGAAGAGGTAACATGGGTCATTAGAAGGGGAGCAATCTGAAAATAGCAAAATAGCAGTTTTAGATAAACTGCTCAGTGGTGTATTACTGTACTATTCCTTACCCAGTCACCCTCCCAAATTAAGGTGTATTTGACTGTAGTATCTCCATGAAAGATAAGGAATACAGTGTCTTCAGCTTCTTGTACTCACAATCATCCCACTGTTTCACTAGCGATTTCCAGTCCTTACAGAGAGCAATCAGCAGGGCCTGCGACCACCAGACTGCCTTTCACTCTTCATTTTTTATTATACACTGCCATGATACATCATTGTATATGATATTTTTAATATATGCTGTGTCTGTGTTCAGGAGTCACAGGACCATTTTCTGACACTTGTTTGAAAAATACAGGATAAATGGCAGTTGCTGGCACAAACAGTGCAAAGTGTTTTTTTCTGACTCCAGCTGCTTCTGATTCAGTTATAAGTGGTGTCTCTTGGACAGGACACAAATTTGACCAAATAAACCCACATTTATCACAGTGAAATTACTGCTAGTAGCAACTACATTTGGCAGCCAAAAACTGTGAAGGCAGCAACTCCCCCAAGTGCCACCAGCTAGTTCCACTTACAGCTGCTGAAAAATCAATCATTCCAGAGTTCTTTATGCTAATACCCAGTATGTCAGTTCAGCAGCCAGCGGAGGCCTGGCCTTCACCATCTGCAGCTTACAAGGCACAAAACCTTGCAGCAAGAGCCCAGACCCACTCTCTGTAAAACTCCAGTCCTTGAAGATGCCCATGGTGACAGGCAAAGCCTTCAGCGTTGTGTCTACATGTGAAAAATGAGATTGCTTTTGTTCCAGGTCAGACCAACTGCTGGAGTTCGGCTGGTAAAGCCTTTTAAGTCCCCCATGTCGTCTACAGTAACTGATTTACGCAAAGCCCAGTGGTTTAGATGGGAAGAGTTACTGCAGAGGTTTTAAGTTAATAGGGCACAAAGCTGAGGGCAACAGTGACTGACATTAAACAGCTGTTCTCTGACATCACCCAAAACCTTTGTTCACAGGTAGAGTTGATGGTAAATGGACTTGGTAGAGAAAGTGTTTTCAAGCCTAAAGAGACTTTTCCACATCACTTGGGGATATTGCCAAAGTCCATTCTATGTCTCAGTCTTTTTCTGGAGTGGTAGTTTAACAGGGAGTTCAGACTGGCTTCAGCTAATTTTAAGGCTGAGATTCTTGATTCTTTTTAACACAACAAGAACCAGAAAACAAAAGTCATATCATCCCTGTCTTTTACATGTAGGCCTATTAGTTGCATTGAAGTAAGAGGGAGCTCGACAGTTTGCAACATACCCAGTAACTGATAGGATTATTTTTTTAATTTTACTGTTTACTATATACAGGGGTCTGGAGAGACATGCAAATTATTAAATATCTTCAGAGTTTTGTTTTGTTTTGTTTTTTTGTGTAGCATGATTCTGATCTAGATCTACCTCTAGTTTGTGATTAACGGCTGCCCTCTTAGATACTCAGTTGCTGCCTATTTTCTGTCCAGTTAAAATGCCACTCTCTTTTGTGAGAACTAGATTTTCTGCTCTTGTTTAAAGAAACTGCATTGTGAGGAATTTAAGGGTCAGATTAGATCATGAGTCATGCACATACACCTGTGAAAGGGGCCATTATGCTCCAGGATAGAGCTGCCTTTTGTAGGTAGAACTCTCAGGCATTCAGTTTTCTAAGGTGTGACTCAGTAATTTTTCACTGTAGTTTTTAGGCAGACATGCCTTGGGGCTGGAAGGCAGAGAGAACAATTTAAACATTCTGGTGATGAAGAGCTCCCAGGTGAGGCAGGGATTACTAAACCTGAGCAAAGCATCCATGTGTATAGTCCTGGCCAAGAATTTAAAGCTACCCTTTCGTTTGACTGACTACCCAGCTTCTTCTAGGTGAATTTGGCCCTGGGGGGGATAGTCTGTCTCAATGCAGAGCTGAAAAATTTAATGACTGTTTGAAACGTTTTGATCACAAAATGAAGTAATGGCATGGAGTGCACTGTCCCCTTGGAAGGCAGGTTGATAGTCAAGTTCTATTAGCTTTGAGATTCAAAAGATTTATAGCTTGCAGTCACAGATTCAGCAGCAGTAATCTGAAGGTCATAATAATTGTAGAAAAGTATCTTATCCTGACCCTTATTATTTTTGCATTGAACAAACATGATAATTAATAATGAAGACACATTTCTCAACAGTTAGAATTGTGGTTTTCTAGTCATAATTCTAGAGGTAGGTAGTATGAAGACCAGTTCTGAAAGTCTGCTCTTGGTTTAAAAGAAAATAAAACACTGTCTTGCCATAAGACAGTTGGCATGTATCTTGGTTGGCCTTGATACATTCCTAGTAGACTGATTTTTATTGTGTTTTTAAATCAATAATTTAAAATACATACTGACTTCTGTTCTCTTATCAGTTATGTAATCAGTACCTTAGAGCTGATGGTAGCAGAAGACTATATGATTGTATACTTGAATGGAGCAACACCAAGGAGGAGGATGCCTGGACTTGGTTGGATGAAAAAATGTTACCAGATGATTGATCGACGGTGGGTAGTATTTTCCTTTGTGATCCACACCTATTATTTTAAACATTGTCCATTTCTGTTGCTCCCCTGTATGACAGTGTTCAGTGTATATGATTTCTGTGTATGTTTTGTATTTTCTTACTTTCTTAATGAACTGTTGATTTTCTTTTTCTTAGATTGAGGAAGAATTTGAAATCATTCATAATTGTCCATCCATCATGGTTTATCAGGACAATCCTGGCTGTGACACGACCTTTTATAAGGTATGTAGTGAATACTGGTTTAATGCTATGTCCCTAAGAATACAGAAGCACCCTAAATCAACAGAAATGGCTGTTAATCTCTCACTGATCTGTGCTGGGATGATTTTGACAGTTAAAGTTGACTTCCCTAAAGTGAGTGGGGAAAAAAAAAGTTGATTTGTGTGGGAATGCAGTTGTGTACAATATGTATATGAAGAATTGGTAAATAAGTTATTTAAAATTGTTTTGTTCTGAGCCTATTTAAAGGCTTGTAGGAAGGGGGTCTATATATGGTGATAGTCCATTGTAAAAAACGATGACTACAGAACAAGATTAAGCTATAGTTCTGGTTTTAAAAGAGTTAGTTGCTGCTCATTCAAGGGGACTGCCCTGAGCTATTTGAAAGTGTAGGAGACCTGGTTCCAAATAAAAGGTTTTCTGCCACCAAAAATACTTTGATTGGTAAAAAACAAAGACATGTTAGATACAGAAGACCTCAAAAATTTTTGAAGAAGATGGACAAGTATACAGCTGGAACACTGAGATCAGGAGAGCACACGGACAGGCATGAGAAAGAGTTGCTTCAAATAGGAGGAGTCGCATCTTGTGTACAGAAGCCACACAGAGAATTACACATGAGAGACAGCAGAGACGTCTACCCCAAGAATACAGATGAGAACGCTGAAAGTGTCTGTCACAAGGTGCGCTGTCCTGACAGGGTAACCGTGGGATGGAGAAGAAAATGACTGCTCGCACTGCTGCTTAATCGCAACAGGCAATCATAACAGCGATTCTTCTTTCACATGTGACAACTTCAATACCAAGTAGAAAGTGACAATTGAAAATACTAGAATAACACAGGAACCAGCACCTGGAATTATCAACAGTAATAACAGGGGATTCAGTTAGATGCAGTTGGTGTCTGAGATGTTTCAGTTGGCTTACTATTTGCTCCAGATAAAAGAGTAGACAGTAAAATCAAATATGCCCCACCTGTTTGAATTCATGAGTCATTTATTTGAGATGGCCAGGAGCAGCCACACATTTTGTACTTCCAAACTGGTGATAAAGTTCACTCTAAACAGTTTGACAAACAAAGTTAACAGTCCATAACTAGATACAATAGAGACCAGTTACAAATCTCCATTTCAGCCAAAAGGTAGATTGAGTCTCAGTCAGAAGCAGAAGAAAGTGAAGTGCAAATGGGAGCTGAAAAAAGGTGTGCAAGGCATAAGGCCAATGTGACTTGGTAAAATCACAGAGTGGTTAAGGCTTGAAGGGAGCTCTGGAGGCCATCTGATCCAACCACCTCTGCTCAAGTAGGACCACCTACAGCAGGTTACCCTGGACCATGTCCAGGCAGTTCTTGAAGATCTCCGCGGAGGGATACTTCACTACCTTTCTGGGAAACCTGTGCCAGTGCTCCATCACCCTCACAGTGAAGAAGTTTAGTCATACCCTCTTGTGTTCCAGTTTGTGTCCATTGCCCCTTGTCCTATCATTGGGCACCAATAAAACAAGCCTGGCTCCGTTTTACTTGCATCCTCCCTTCAAGTATTTATAGACATCAATGAGATCCCCCCCCTGAGCCTCCTCTTCTGAAGGCTGAACAGTCCCAGTTCTCTCAGCCCCTTCTCATAAGAGAGGTTATTCAGACTCCTCATCATCCAGCACCTCAATCATTTGGTCACCATCTGTTGTACTCCTTCCAGTATGTCCATGTCTCTCTTGTACTAGGGGGCCCAGAACTCCACATGAGGCCTCACCAATGGTGAGTAGAGGGGAAGGATCACCTTTTTTGATCTGCTAGTGATACTTTACCTAACGAAGCCAAGAACACCATTAGCCTTCTTAGAGGCAAGGGCACGTTGCTGACTCATTTTCAACTTGGTTTCTATTCATCAACTTGGAAGATGAGTTGAGGATGTAAGAAAGCTGAACCCCTCTCTGAGGACAGAAGAGCAGTGTGAGAGAGATGAGTAAAAAAACTGGAAGGCATAAAAAGAGACAGTTAATTCAGTAAAAATCACTATGTAAGGAGAAAGAAACTTGATTAGACTGAAGTCCAATGGCTATATCATAGTTCGCTAGCCCAGAGCTGTTCACTGAACTACTGACATGTACTGTGGGAATTTTAGAGTAAGAAATGAATTGCTCCCAAGGCAAGGAGAGAAGGTCCCAAGATAGTAAGATAGCTAAGCCACTTAATTTTAATTCTATTTCAGCTGAGATACAGGGCAAACCAGTAGGAATCAAGAAACTAAAAGACAGCAAAACGGCAAGGGACAGTCAAATCACTGAGAGTTTTTTCTTCTCCTCCTCCTCCTCCTCCTCCTCCTCCTCCTCCTCCTCCTCCTCCTTCTCCTTCTCCTTCTCCTTCTCCTTCTCCTTCTCCTTCTCCTTCTCCTTCTCCTTCTCCTTCTCCTTCTCCTTCTCCTTCTCCTTCTCCTCCTTCTCCTCCTTCTCCTCCTTCTCCTCCTTCTCCTCCTTCTCCTCCTTCTCCTCCTTCTCCTCCTTCTCCTCCTTCTCCTCCTCCTTTTTTTCTTTGTTGTTTTTGGTTCTGGTTTTATTTCAGTCTGTAGAAGCTTCTGATTGGTTTCCAGCTTGCCAACTTACTATAGTTGGCAGTTCAGATGGTCCAGACTATGGTTACATTTTGGATAAAATGCTAAGAATTATCCATCTGTTACTATGTCTTTCGTTGGACAATTATGGGTGATTTGCTCATCTTAAAACATAACCATTGGCATGCTCCACTGTGTGTGCTGAATGACAGTACAAAGAGAAATGAAAGTGGATGACCTTAACTATTCACAGTACCTTCATGTATTCTTGTTTTAGCTGTCTCACTTTACCTTCATAAGAAGGTATGTATGGTAATGTGAGGGGAAGTAACCTTTTGCTCAGAGCTATTTCAGATGCTTCACATTGTCTGGTCATAACCTCAAATCATCAGCGAATAAGAAAATATATATCGTGTTTTACATGGCCTAACACTTAAGAAAATTTATGCTCAATCTGTCACTGTTACTGATGTTGAAAGACTATATAAATGAAACCAGAGCTGGATTTGGATGATTGCTTTATGAGTCAAACGAGAAGGAGAGATTTCACTTAAGCTAATACATATTAAATAATTCAGGTTAAATAAGCGAGTAGTTTATATTTTTAAAGTATGCTTTCTCAACACCCTTAGCCTTTTTCTCAGTGTTCATTTCTCAAACACAATAAATGATCGTTATGCACAGCTGAACTAAACAAGGGAAGTATTTCAGCCACTGCAGTAAGAATAGGCACACACATACCCAATCAGATCTGTACTCATCTAAACAAATGTGGATGTTCAGCTGTATTATGTTTGAGAATCATAGCTAAATATAAATGTTAATTTGTCATGATCACCTTAAGTGAATGTTTTCCATCTTTTCTTTAAATGTATGTGTGCTGCAGAGGATTTGGTTCTTTTTGTAATTTTAATACATCTCCTAACTGCAGAACTAATCTCATTGCCCAGTATGTAGGCATTGCAATTTTATAATACTGTCCTAAATACTGTCATCTAACCTAGCCAAAGAACAAAAAAAAAAAAAAAAAAAAAAAAAAAAAAAAGTCTAGTCTTGATTTCAGTCTAACTAGGCCTCAGGTATGCATATGGTCAGTCAAACTTAGGAGGAAAGTCAATTGACATATGTTGTTTCTGTGTTTCAGCTCTAAGTTCAGTAGTAAAATACAGTACGTCAACACGTTGGCAGAGCTTCGTGAGATGATTCCAATGGAATACGTGCACATACCGGATAGTATCGTCAAGTAAGTGGTGTAGAGACAGAATGTACTTGGTCTAAGAGAAAGTATTTTCACAAACTAGTAACAGTGTTTCAGCATCTATAAGAAAAATAGAAAACCTCTACCCGTTTCTGTGACAAATGCTTATGTGTTGTTCCACAAAAAAAACTCCACTATTAAACCCTGAAGAAGGAAAACGCTGTGTTGATGAAACACAAAGCGCAATAAATATGCAATCGTAGGGGAACCAAAGCTTATAGAAAGAGGAAAGTTTTGTATTGGACCAAATAATACTACTGGTAAAATGAAGACAAGATTTCAGGCTCATAGTCCTTTAATCACGTCTATAATCTGGGTTGGAACAGACTGTTTATTCGCTAACTGTAACTCAGAAAAAAAATAGGAAAGTTTGACCCTTCTACAGTTAGTTATCAGCTTACTTGTGTACTACGTCTTTGCATAACTTTTACCAATGTTTAAGTAGAAGTGTTAAGTTTTAGCAACACAGAGCTTTGAACTGAAACCATAATTCAGAGATAATCTTGTTCAAAAGACACTGGCAACCCAGATGGGCCATTCATTTTCTTGTTGATCTCTGATGTTTCAAACAAAGCCACTGAAAAACAATGGCTCAGTTCTTGCCTCTTATGTTTAAAGTTTTTCTAAATGCAAGTATTTCTGAAGGAAGGAAGTTAATTTCAATTACTCAGCTGAGCTGGCTTTTTTTTTTCAGATATCAAAACAAACTGAAGTGGTATACCTAGACTGAAAACCTTTGAAACCTATTATGGTTTTCATGTTAGTCATTATTACAAAGATTTGCTGCTGGGGACTGTATTGCTTTTCTTCTTTTTATTAAATATACTAGGTTTTGAACAGGCAAGCGTTCTGTTTTGGTGAGTAAATAGACAAGTATGATTGTATTTTCCTTATGGTTTATCAGTGACTTGGTATGAAGAACACTTATTTTGGAGCTGTCACAGATCTCTTCAGCCCAGGCAGGAGTTTTCACACCTGCCTCACAGAGGTGAAAGCAGCATAATGAGCTCTTCATCAGACTGGTGATTGCTCTGATTCTTGAGGCGTCAATCCAGGGAGGAAGTGTGAAGCTCAGGTCTGCACGGCACTTGTAAAAATAGTAAATTATAGTCATGAAATCAGGTGTGAGAGGGACTTTCACTCAAATTTGTTTGGTTTTGTGACTGTCTTAGAAGTGGAGTAAAAAAGTAGAAGTACAAGGAAAGTAGAACGCAGAGGTCATTGGTCACCTGGTAAGAGATGACCAAGATGTTTTAACGTCCCTACAGTTCCTTCAGCCTCCCTCTCTCCCTGATTCCTGTCCTCTCTCTTTTGATTTCCATAAACAGTTTTAATTGTCCTCTTTAATACAGACCTTAACCTAATACTCCAGTGTATTTCTCTATTTGCATTCCTTGCTGTGTTTCACTGTTACACTGTCTATAGCAGTGCACGCATCCTGTGTTACACACTTCTTTTCTTCCCTATAAAGTCCATTCACCTCAGAAACCAAAGGTGAAATAATCACAGCACTGGTCTGTGGAGACTAGGATTCAGAGCTTAAGAAATTTTAGCAAACTGCCTGTGTTTTGTCATCAGCAGCCAGATGAGTGATCATGATTTTGCTGAAGACAAAAATCAAAATGTGACAAATGTGCCCATTGGTGGCAAGCTTTATCAAAATGTCATGATGTGATATGAAGTGGGTGTGAACTGAAGGCACTGTGAGTGGTTACTCCCATGCCAAAGGGAGAAGAGCAGAGATGAATTCAGGTGTTAGCTTCCCTTCTGCTTCAGGTTGAGGAGGATTACTGTAACAAAATAATACAAAATGCACTGTTCAGCAGTCTAATTACTCCACCAGCAAGAACAGACATACCACTGTGGTTATGAGGAACCCCACCTGTAGCAAGTATGTGGGTTTATGCCAGGGTTTGGATTGTGTTGTTGTCTGGTAGTTTTTTACTGAAGTGAGATATGATGTGCCTGGTGTATCATATGAACTTGCATGTCTTTTCTCTTCCTTCACCCACTCTTATCTTGTAAGGTATGATGAAGAGAAGTGTATTAAGAGAAGAATGAGGTAAAACTTGCTTTCTAGCCCACGCTACTGCTCGTAGCAGACTGAATCTGTGTGACAGCCTTTCACCCACAGGTGACCTCAATAGCTGAATGAGAGAGGCCTTCCAGTGTTGTGGAATCCTACTTTCCCCTTCAAGCTGTTGAGATCAGCCTCCTTTGCAAACAAAACCTACTCAACTGTAAATGTCCTTGATTTGGCCCGGGCTGCAGCTACTTTGATTCTATCTGATAGAGCAATTGAATGCTTTCAGCTCTGTCCACTGGGCATGCCTCAGATCCCTGCTGCTTTTATGTTTCTGCCTCCAAATAATTTTTAAAAGGAGTTGCAAATTAAGATTGGGTTGAGAATAGAAATAAATAATATCATAGTAAACTGAAGAGCCTCAGGGTTTGTGCGTAATACTGGGTACCTATTTTAGAAGCATGTACTCTATTTGTTCTTTGCTTTGCTATTGCTCTGCTTCTCTCTTATGCTCTGCTTGCTTCTTTGTTTCTTTATATCAATAACTTTTACTCATGCAGACTGGATGAAGAGCTGAGGGAAGCTTCAGAAACAGCTAAGTAAGATAGCTTTCAGCTGGATGCTGGCATTATATTTATTTGGTTCACAGGGATGGATTGAATGCAATACGTTTGGTACAACAATCGGTTCATAGTTCTAATTATTGTGTAAGTTTCCACATCTGTGAATTGACTTCCCCTCTCACTGTAAGCAGCCTGCTTTTATACAGCTGGGTCACAGAAAGAAGTAAGCACACTCTTTAAAAAAAAAAAAAAAAAAATTGCTATTTTTTGGCAATGTTCTACAGTCACAGGGAGGATTGAAGTCACTTTTTTACTCCATTACAGTGGTTTATTAAGCATTTTTCTACTTCATCTGCTGTGTCACATGGTTCTAATAATTCTTAGGAGGTTCATATCATTCTTTTTGAAAATGATTTTTTTTTTTACAATTTCCAAAGTTAACAATGGTTATTACATCACATTCTCTGTTAAGGCAAGTAGTAACTTCTTTCTTTCCACTGTTGGTTTGAAGGGCTAGTGGATTAATACTTGTTAATATTGTATCACCTGTGGTAACTTAATAAATCAGTGTCAGATGATGATCAGGTACTTTAAACTCACAACTGTAATTTGGCTTTAAGATGCTAAGGCAATATGGTGTGAAGTGCCATAAAAATCTTTAACTGGAAGGACACAGTCCTTGATTCTCTAAACTAAACTTAGAGATCATTTATGCTTTGCACTTTTTCCATGCGTCCTTTATACAGGATTCCACAGAAGGGAATCAAGTGTGACGTTTTCCCTGCAATTTTTGTAACCAGAGGGTGTTTTTTTTTTATTTTTTTTCTGCCTCCTTCTTTTAACTCTTCTTTAACCTATATACTTAAGAATTTTCATCTTTCAACTTCTTTGTAGAATTTTTTATCCTTATTTATGGTACACATTTTTCACAAGCTCTCCTGAGATAAGCTTTTAAAATGACCAAAGAGAAATATCCAAAACACTTGCCAACGTTTTTTGATTCTAACAATTAAATTGCCTCAGAAGCAATAAATTCACATAAGTAGTTATCTGATACCACCTGGATATTTTGTTAAACAAAAGAGTTAAACAAAAGACCCACACAACCCTGAAATGTAATTTCTATCTATTCTATTCAAACATTTTCAAATACATTGGATAATACTGCAATGAAAACTGTGGGGAAAAAAAAAAAAAAAAAACTGTTTTCTTGTTAAGCCTTCAATTTAAAACAGGGCAGGCTGCAGCATAACATGTGAAAGGGGAACTAAACATTCATGTGAGGTACCATTAATTACTGTTATTGTTGGATGTATGAAGTCACTGTAGTGTGTTTTGCTTCCCCAACCTAAAGAAATATCTTAAAAAATTATTATACAAACTAATTGGTGTTGTAGGCACAAAGCTCACTAGATTCCTGTCAACAGCATTTATGTGTTTGTGCAACCAAAGGTACTCACTACAGTTAGTTACTACATCCCCCAAATAAGATTTCATATTTGAAGAGAGAAAGAAAGAAACACAGAAGAAATGTTTACTGCTTCCTCTTTTTTCCTTGTGCCCAGAACTAGCTGCCTCTCAAATGATCCAGAAATCACTTCAGTGGAACAGGAGTAAGAATTTGTGCCTAATACTGTCATTTTCTTTCAACATTATTTCACACCATATTACTAGGAACAGAGACTGGGTAGACTCCATAAAGCTTTCTGGAGAACTAAATGCTCTTTTGTTTATTTTCAGGAACTTGATTCAATACATGCAAGCAGAAAAAACACTGCAGTTGAGATTTTTTCTATTTGCATTGCAGATGTGTGAAGTGTTCTTGACAATTTTCAGAGACAGATACAGTTCTTAGCCTGAGGATCTTCAGGTTATGTGGAAGACTTAAAGAAAAGTTATGTGAAAGACAGAAATCATGCAACATGATCAGAGGGAAGATAATCACATGGGTTTTTCTCAAAGGGTGATAATCTTGCAGTCTCAAAAGACTGTGGTGGTTTTACCGTGCTAGGCAGATAAACACCACAACTGCTCCCTCACTGTATGGGCTGCTGCAGGGAAAGTTAACATCCCAGCCAGACCCAGTACACTTGCCCTTTTCACCAAGAGGTTTAAAGAGTCTTCTCTTTGACTTCAGCTTCTGGGTTGTCCTTTTGATGCCTTTCTTCTCTTTGCTTTTTCTGCATCTCAGCTTTTTTCCATAGTTATTTGCCTAAATAAATTCCAATTTCTTAATTTCTTTCACTTTCAAAGCCAGACTGGTTTCCTTGGAAATGGGAACATGTCTCCTCTGGCAAACTGCTCCTCTGTCATGCCGTAACTGAAGCACGCAACCTGCTCTGTTCTCACTGCAGGATGTTTGTAGCCACAGCATGTCACACGAGCACAAACTGTGTGTTTGCTGGAACAGCATGTCAGGTGGAGTAGCCATTGCAGCAGTCTGTGTACTGTGCCCAGTGTGTACCAGGGAGTAGTGATTGTGGACTTTGCTGTCCCTGCCCACCTGACTGTGACTTAGTAACACACTGGTGTCTCACATGGAAATACTGTTCAGGAAATAGCATTCACCTGACTCTTAGGTAAAAGATCCCATCACTTGAAGTAAGCAAACAAATAACCAGAGTACATACAGCAAAACAGGTGCATAAACAAAATGGAGCTTTTTCGCCACTTTTTTTTTTTTTTTTCAAATAAAGTCATACTTTAGTAAACTACCACAGTGTTACACCTGGTTAGAATTAACAATTAAACTCTTGATTCCTGAGCTGTTGACATAAAATCTCTAAACATTTTTATTTTTTTTCTCAGATACAGTTTATTCTGTAATGAGTCAATATGAGAACTGTGTTTTTTTTAAAGTATGAGAAGAAAAAATAAATAACCTGTTAAAGACTCTATTTATGGTGTAAACCTTTTGGTGGCTTGAATAAACTTTCTGTTTTTCACAAAAAGACACTGAGCAGCTTATAAAAAGCAATATGAGAAGAAAAATTGTATTTAGCTTAAACAAGTATAGCCGTGACTGAATTAATGTCAATTCCTGACATTTATTTTCTCTGCATAAATATGTATCTTCCTTCGGAAGTGTCAGTAATTTTTCTGTGGTCGTATCACACACTTCTGGTGTAATTTCTTCAGGATTTCCTGTGTAAATATCTCCACAATGATCACAGCAGTTTTACACAGCCGTTTTCTCTGTATGGTTTCTGCTGAAACCTCTCTGGAGTCTGCCCACCTCTTAGGTTGCTCCTGCTGTTGTTTTTTTTTTTCGTATCTATTGTCATGCTCTTTTGTATACTGTTTTGTTTAACATCTTCCACTACCCCGTGACTTCTAAAAAGGTTTCGCTATAAAATAATCCACTGTGAAGAATTCTGTGTGTTCTATAACTGATAGTGACTTTCAGAGGTCATAAATATTCAAGATGTTTTTTAGTTATGTGTTCCAAGAGGGAAATTGTGTCTTGATGCAATGTTTGGGATGACAACTTCTTATTCTAAAGAATACTTCCAAAGAATTTGATAACTTGTTTGCACTAAATGCCAAAACCATACTCATAGAAATATTCTTAGAGGCACCCATGTCTTACCCTACTGTGGTGTCACATCCCACCAGTGGATCTTTCCACGGCTGGTGTCCAATGCTACTCAGATTGAAATTGCTGTGCATGTAGTTAATAGGTTTCAAGAAAGCAGCAACATTCTGTATTTTCTACATAAGTGAGGTAGGATCTGTGTAAATTATTTGACACTGATGCATTTAAGTAAATGAGATGCTCAACACTTTGCGGGAGGCCGGGATTGTGGAAATGACTGGCCATGTGTACCATCCCACTAATGTCCTTTCTTTCGTATTTTTTTGTTTCTTTTTTAATATATAGCATTGACATGACCCTGAAATAACAAGCATCACTGCCAAACATTTGAAGAAGAGAGTATGCTTGGATTTTCGTCACCCAGACTCCTTTGACCATGGTGTGCAATAGGCAATTTGGTTCATTTTGTTTGTGGTATGACTTTTTTGGTACCATTTTGCAATCTAAGAAGACCAAACGGGCCAATCCTGTTGCCATGGAAACAGCAAAAATTTGGACCTACCTATTTGTTGTTTTCAGAAATAGAGTTTTCATTAGAAACACTATATCATCTAGCATTGGTTTCTGTAAATGTGTGTAATTTCTGTTTAAAATTATATTTTACCAACAGTATGCCTCATGAATGAGTCAATGAGGATGTAGATTTTTGTTTTAGTCCAGTCTTCAGCATATTAACATTATGCATAACTGAATTGTTATTATTACAATAAATGTTAGCTTAGTTGTTTCAAAGAGCAGCAGCAGGCTTATTGTTCAAAAAAAATAATTCTAGAAACAATGCAGGACTTTCCTTAAAGTGTTTGTTTCTGCTGTATGAAAAGTCTTCCCATCTTCATTTAACACTAATAACTTTTTATTTTCTCACAGAAAGGCCTGATACTCTAAAAATAATAATTAGTTATTAAAGACACTTCATAGAGGACAAATGACTAACAAAATAATTTTAATCACTTACTTTTTTCTTTATTTTAAGCATAGCTTTTAGAGAGGTAGCAAATCCTGTAAAATTTTGTCAGATGTTCTAAAAGGCTTTGAATTTAATTATTTTATTATTGTTGTTTTTTAATGCTTTTCTAGTAGTGTTTTTTTTTTTAAAAAGTTATGACTCTTTGAATGGCATCCTAACTGAAATCACAAAGGCTAATGCTATGAATATCAAAAAAAAAATGCACTTAGTATTTTCTGCTAACAACTAACGACTGAAAGGTAAATATATAAATTTAAAGTTGGGAATCACAATCATTTGTTAGAAATATATGTCAAAGTATTATTTGAAGTATGCCTAATATCAAAAATAAGTATTACAATGCAGTTTGTTGTCTGTATCATAAAACATATCGGTATAAACATGAAAAGAAGAAAAAAAAAAGCAAGTATTTATTGTTTGCTGCTGTCCTGCATACTGCAATGAAAGACTCTGTAGTAAGTTCTGATACTCAAATGGAAAATAACTGCAGTGTCTCAGACCATCTTTTGCAAGATAGTGCAAATTATTACTTGAGTGAATTCTGCTTGTCTGCTTTAAAAAGTCAAGAGTATGACCAATGCTTTCTCTTCCCCCAATGAACGTATTGTGTGCATTTGCCAAACCTGCTGACTCCTCTACCTTGTGGGATGTCCTAATGGAAGTAACAGAATTATGCGCTCTCTGAAATATTATTCCCATCTTCAAGAGATTTTCATGTGCCCTAGAATTACATCTGTGGATTCTCTACTTGTCTGTAAATTAGCAATCCTTAGAAGTTATAATTTTCATTTTATGTATGCACTAACTCCAGTCCCACTTAATTAAACAGAAGACAAGCAAAGTTTGCTTGGGCAATGAAATTTAAGCAAAAGTCAGGACAGCACAAGCCTTGATTTTTCAGTAGGATCTAAACGGAGAGTGAAAATTGTATTTCGTCCTTCATTTAAAAGGTTGATAATTTTGTTCTGTGGTTTGCACATTTCCATTTGTGTCAATTTGTATCTTAAATTTGCAAGAGGAAGTCTGTAGGCAAGGGAGCAAGCATCCATCACTGTGTGCAGTTGCTCAGCTACTGTAATGAAGATTGACAAATTTGTCAGAAAGGCAAGAGGTTGCCAAATGCTTACTTATCTGCCAGCAACAAAACTGAAATATCTGCACATCTGTAATCCTTCTCTCTACTGTCAGCTGGTGCATTGTATCTGTCACTCTAGGTAGCCTGTTTTATCACATCTTTCTGTCAGTTCCTCTTAACTTTCACATTCAAGGGAGGACCTAATCCTGCTGACCATTGTTGCTGCTCTATAACCAGACCTTGTCATCATTAGGATCTGATAGTTTGCACAGTTCTCAGATATTTGAATCTTGGCTTGTGTCTGCCTTATAAAAGTGCTGTCACTTAGAATATTGGGGATATTGCTTTATGTACAAATTAATATTTGTATTAACTTCCAGTTGCTAATTAAGCTAGATCTAGATCAGAAGAGCATTTTATAGCATGAAACCACATCTGTAAACTTGTAGTTCAAGCCACTAGAATGGACAAGTTGACTTGTGTTAGGCTGTATGTGAGAGGAATGTATGCTGAAAGAGAAGTTCACCACAAAGCAGAAGTTCAGCACAAATTTTCATGTCTTTGAGACATAAATGGGTTGGAAGACATTACATACCACTTAACATTGGATGGCAGCCCAGAGGTGAATTTCATTCTAAAGGCTTTGTGTAGAATCACTAAACAGCAAAGCTACATAAGAATTAATTTGATTAACGTTGATAGACTAATAATGGCAGCCTGAGAAGGTAGGAGTTTGTTTAAGCCAGGTGTCACATCACCAGTGTGATGGTGCAAAAATGATTGCAAGAACAAGGTGTGGTTGTCTTTGCTTATTAATATATTTTAAAAAGTTTTTTAATGTTATGATATGGCAGTTATATATCATATTAACAATAATGTATCAATATTAATTAATTAGTAGTTTGTTGAAAAAGGAATATAGTACATGTAATCACAAAGTTATAATCTTTTATATAAAAATTTTTTCTACCATGTATGAGAGTGCTCAGATCAAATACAAATCAATAGTTGCTTTTTTTTTTTTTGTTAAAAGACCTATGCTGATTTAAATTATAGATTAAGCAATACAAGGATATCTGATATCATTGTATGCATACATATATATATGAATCAGAAATAAAGAACTTCAATCCATCACTGGAAGTATTTCTTTTCAGTTCCAAGTTTTTTCTTTATTCCCTGGGTGCATGGAAACCCTTGACAGTTTCAATTCACAGTACTTTGCATAGTTATACTATATACACATACATTTTTTTTCCTTTTCATTCATTCTTCTCTACTTGTTCTTTAAAAATCAAAATTTGAGGCAATTCTGTTTCACCTGATGTTACTCTTCACCTTCATGTATATCAGTCCTTCCTTTGCTGATACTAGGAGTATTGTTCCTGGAAAAAAATACAAGTTGCTGTCTCATTTGTGACTGTACTCTTACCTGAAAATCAAATTCACAGGTAGTCTCATTCCACTGTATATGCTAGGCAGAAACCAAAAGCTCTGGGGCAGAAATGCGTTCACTGTGAAACCATCATGAGCAGTTTAACATACTTTTTGACATTGTATTGAAGTCAATCAGAGATGATGGATGTTCAGTCCTCTCATCTACCTGTCCCATATATCATTCTCCCAGTCTACCTAAATTCTCAAACTGGTGAGTTTGCACTGCCATTACTTTAAAGTCTGGGTGACTTTTGGATGGCTGGCCCATAGCATTGGCCACTGAGACATCACGTAAGAGCTAGAACAGGATAACCATGGATTCTTAATTCACCTGCGAGGAACTTTATAAATGCTCTTAGACCTTTTCAGTGCAAAGTCTTTGAAAGATATGAAGATTTATCAAACTTGAGTATTGATAATTTAGGGCTGAAACTGGATCTCAGAAACAGGCTTCATTACAGCTATCTCATATACAAGAAGTGCTTGTAAATTCAATCTGGCTACTGCTGTTAGAGACAATAAAATGTTTTTACAAATGCACAAACAGGAAAAAGAGGTCTAAGGGGAATCTCCATCCTTTATGGGATGTGGAGGGAAAAGTAATGCCAAGAGATGAGGAAAAGGCTGAGGTACTTAATGACTTCTTTGTCTCAGTCTTCAGCAGAAAGACCAGTTATTCTCTGGGTACCCAGTCTCCTGAGCTGGTAGATAGGGATGGGGAGCAAAATGAAGCCCTCATAATCCACAAGGAAAAGGTTAGCAACCTGCCAAGCTACTTAGACATATGCAAGTCTATGGAGGCAGATGGGATCCACCCAAGGGTACTGAGGGAGCTGGCAGAAGTGCTCAACAAGCTGCTTTCCCTCATTTATCAGCAGTCCTGGCTGTCAGGGGAAGTCCCAGTCAACTGTCAGCTATCAAATGCAATGGCCATTTACAAGAAGGACTGAAAGGAGGATCCAGGAAACTACAGGCCTGTCAGTCTGACTTTGGTGCCAGGGAAGCTTACAAAGCAGATTATCCTGAGTGCCACCATGCAGCATCTACAGGGCAACCAGGTGATCAGGCCCAGTCAGCATAGGTTTATGAAAGGTGAGTCCTGCTTGACGAAACTCATCTCCTATGACAAGGTGACACACTCAGTGAATGAGGGAAAGACTGAAGTCTACCTAGACTTCAGTTAGGCTTTGACACTGTTTCCCACAGCATTCTCCTGGAGAGGCTGACTGCTCAAGGCTTCACTGGGTGAAAACCTGGCTAGGTGGCTGGGCCCAAAGAGTTTTGGTGAATGGAGTTAAATCCAGCTGGAGGCCAATCACTAGTGGAGTCCCCCAGTGCTCAGTACTGCGGCCATTTATCTTTAATATTGCTATCGATGATCTGGATGAGTGGATCAAGGGTACCCCCAGTAAGTTTGCAGGCAACACCAAGTTGGGTGTGAGTGTTGATATGCTTGATGGTAGGAGGGCTGTATGGAGGGATCTGGATAGGCTGGGGTGCTAGGCCAAGGCCAACTGTATGAGGTTGAGCAAGGCCAAGTGCCAGGTCCTGTACTTGGGGCACAACTACCCCACGCAACCCTACAAGCTGGGGGAAGAGTGGCTGGAAAGCTGCCGGGCGGAGAAGGAACGTGGGAGTATTGATCAATAGCTGGCTGAACACAAACCAGCAGTGTGCTCAAGTGGCCAAGAAGGCCAACAGCATCCTGGCTTGTATCAGAAACAGTGGGGCCAGTAGGTCTAGGGAAGTGATTGTCCTTCTGTACTCAGCTCTGGTGAGGCTGCACCTCAAATACTGTGTTCAGTTTTGGGTCCCTCACTACAAGAAGGATATGGAGATGCAGCAGCATGTCTAAAGAAGGGCAATGATGCTGGTGAGGGGTCTAGAGAACAAATTTTAGGAGGAGCAGCTGAGGAAGCTGGCATTGTTTAGCCTGGAGAAAAGAAGGCTCAAGGGAGACATTATCATGTTCTACAATTACCTTACAAGAAGCTGTAGCAAGGTGGGGATTGGTCTCTTCTCCCCAGCACCAAATGATAAGATGAAGAAAATGGCTCTAAGTTGCACCAGGGGATGATTCAGTTGGGTATTAGGAAGAATTTCTTCACTGCAAGGGCTGTGAGGCATTGGAACAGGCTGCCCAGGGAAGTGGTTGAGTCACCATCCCTGGAGGTCTTCAAAACACGTGTAGATGTGGTGCTTAGGGACATGGTTTAGTGGTAGACTTGGCAGTGCTAGGTTAAAGGCTGGACCAGATGGTCTTAGAGGTCTTTTTCAACCTAAGTGATTCCATGGTTCTGTGCTGCAAGACTTCAGGAATCTCAGCTTGTGTTTTGTTTTTCATGGTCTTTCTCCAAGTCCTTCTAATAAAATTTAATTACAATTTAAATATGTTGTTATCAGTTAACCTCTGGTGTGTGGTAATGTGGGACCTGTTTATACCCTAAACCTCACAGATGACATTGGCAAATCTTACTATTGTTATAACTGTAGCTATGACAAGTGTAAGTGCTTCCCAGTGTAGCTGTGAAAGTTCTGGGTCATCATAATCCCATCAGTCAGTGTTGTCAGAGTTCTTTTTTTTTTCTCTGCCTTCTGTGTGCCTCACCACCTTGCAATCATATCTTCCAGTAATTTAGCTTGTGTTTTCAGAGTGCTAATTAATGGCTTTCAGCCCTGGCAACACTGGTGCAATATGCACAACTATTTACATATACAAGGTAAGTAGTAACACAGAAACCTTATTCTCAAAAATCATGCTGATAATAAACTGTCAATATCTTTCTGTTCTCCAGTAGTCCCTAAGTAGTCCATGTTTTGAACACTTAGAGCATTTTAACATTTTTCTCAAGAAAAATGCAGCTCCCTCACGAGGGGAGCGGAGGGGCAGGCGCTGAGCTCTGCTCTCTGGGGACAGCGACAGGACCCGAGGGGACGGCATGGAGCTGGGACAGGGGAGGGTCAGGCTGGGGGTTAGGGAAAGGGTCTGCACCCAGAGGGGGGTCGGGCACTGGGACAGGCTGCCCAGGGCAGTGGTCATGGCACTGAGCTGCTGGAGTTCAAGAAGCCTTTGGACAATGCTCTCAGACATGGAGTCTGATTTTTGGGTGGTCCTGTGTGGAGCCAGGAATTGGACTCGGTGATCCCTGTGGGTCCCTTCCAACTCAGGATATTCTGTGATTCTGTGATTCCATCGAGAGAAACCTGGACAAGCTGGAGGAATGGTCTGACAAGAACCTCGAGAAGTTCAACAAGAAGTGCAAAGAGCTGCACCTGGGGAAGAACAGCTGTAGGTGCTGGGAGCTACCCAGCCTAGCAGAAAATGGCCTGGCAGTCCTGGTGGACACCAACTTGAACATGGTGTTCTGACCGTGAGCAGTTGTTTAGGAAAAGTCTGCAAGACCACCAGGTCCTCATTATGCTTCTATTTTTTTTATTTTTTTATTTTATTTTATTTTATTTTATTTTATTTTATTTTATTTTATTTTATTTATTTTATTTTATTTTATTTTATTTATTTTATTTTATTTTATTTTATTTTATTTTATTTTATTTTATTTTATTTTATTTTATTTTATTTTATTTTAAACTGCTGCAAGCTTGTTATTCAATGTTGGTGATTTTGACTTTGTACAATTTTGGAGTCAGTAGCTATTATTGGATGGCCCTTTGCCTTATTTCCATCTCATAAAGCCTAGGCTACTGTTGTTTTTCCTTTGAAGCATATGTTTGCTCTGTTGGCAAGTTATCGAATGTAATATTGTGTATGTGATTTGCTGTAACCCTTTTGCCACTATCCTGATGTTAGGTTGCAGGGTCTTCCACTGTTCCTGTCAGATTGCAGGCCCAATGGTCTTGACAAAAAAGCAGTCTCTGATTTTACTGCTATGAAAATTGTCCTGGGTGTTGTCTCTTAGAAATGGTACTCTGTGCTATCAGTCCAGGCTGTTCTTTTAACCCTTCTGCTCTTCTTCCCAGTGCTTTGACATATACATTTCCTTTCATGCTATGTTTGAACCAATTACCTGATTTGCTGTGTTGCAAATTTCTGCAGTTTTACAGGACAAAGAGCTTCAGTTATTCTGTACTTGGTAAATTAGGGAAGTACTATTGCCAAAGCTGTCTGGACTCATCACTGTGTCTTAGAATAACTACAGAATACTGAAAGGAAATAATTCAATTCAATTCAATTCAATTCAATTCAATTCAATTCATTATTTTATTTTATTTTGTTTTGTTTTAATGATGCAATAAAGTATTTCATATTTTTCAAATGTAAATGCAGAGTTCAAAAATAGTTCCATAATGTTATGAGTCCCATGGTAGTTTGTAAGATATTGAATTAAATGAAAATCTCACATTTTTAAAGTTACTTTAGTCCTCTTGATTGATCAGATGATTTAGATTTGAAATGTAAATGCTTTTAATGAAGGCAAGTAAAACTTTACCATTTTCTATGAGATAAATGTACAGTGGTTGTGTTGGGTGTTTTTTAGATCCAACTGATTTTTTTTTATATATATTTTTTTTTTGTTCGTTTGTTTGTTTGTTTGTTTGTTTTGCCCTTTGAAGAGTTTGGGCTGGCAAAATTGCAGCCTCAAATGTTTAAGCTTTTTAATGTTGAGGGCTTATGACAGTGCTGGCAGTGTATTTTGTAAGAAATACAAAATCTACAAACATGGATTTTCAGGTTGGTAATTTTTGACTATTAGAAGTACACTTCAGTTTTCTACTAGTACCTCTGTTGGGAAAACAAAACAGGTCTCAGGTAGTGTTAGCTGTATCATCATATTTTGTCATCATTATCTGTAGAGATGACTCAAGCCAGCTGCAGAAGAGTCAGAAAATTCACCGTTGTGCTCCTCATTCACTGTCCTTTTCCTCAAATCATAAAACTCCTCATCATAGTGTTCACATTGCAAAATGCAGCTACCATGCAGGCAGATGGTGACAATTATCTAAATGTTTACAAAGCTTTAAAGTAAGGGCCTAAGTTCACCAGGGAGTTCATAAATCCCTCTACTATATAGGGAACTCACTGAGGGCTTAAGACAACAGCATCATTACAGTAAGCATTTAATTTTTTCTAATCCTTTCTTTGATGCAGACTTGCCCTTTAATGCAGCCTTTTCCCCTTCGGCTTACGTTCTGTGCTTGAATGCTTTGAAGTTGGCAACAGTAAACATTTATGACTTAGGTGTTTTGTTTGAGCCTGTTTTGATTTCTAGACAACTGCTACTGGTCTGCCATCCAGCTGGTTGATCTTTCTTGGTTCCTGTTATGTTTTTATTTCATTTTCACATGTCTTGCCATGTGCCAGATACCACCATCATCTTCTCATTTTTTCCAAGTAGCTTTCTGCAAGTGAAGAAACAAACAAAGAAAAAGAAAAAAAAAAAAAAGTATAAAAGACAGCATTTCACTTTCTAGATCTGGAATTTAAAAATAATAATTGCCTTCATGGACTATAGCATCGTTTAATTTTCATTTTAAAATTGCTTCTTGGTATATAACAATATCTAGCAAAGAGAAAATTATTACCTATTTTACTTGTAGGCACTGCTCTGCATGATTCTGCCTATGCTCAAGGCAAGGTCAAAGAATGGGGCTGTGAAGATAAAACGTTGGCTGATACGGTTTGCATTGTTCTTGGTTTACAGTTCTGCAGTCCTTGTCACAACAAAACTCAGTACAGAATATAAACTCTTACACAGAGAGATTAAATAGCTAATGACTCAAAACCAGTGAAGACTCTGTAATAATTTTGTGCTTGTTTTTTAACATTTTTATTTTTCCTAGAAAGATTCACCGATTTAAGGAGAAATGATTGCTTGCTGCTTGCATAGTCCGGCTTCTCTGAATGGCTGCTTTAGTGACATTCTGGGTTTGTCAGCTCAAAGGCAGTTTTGAGCTTTGCTGGCCTGAGCTCTGCCAAATTTGAGAGCACAAAATGACATGCTGCCTGAGGCTGCTACCTCTTTTTTTCTTACTTTTTGCTGTCCTCAACTTATGGTAACCCTATTAAACACAGCTTTATAGAGGTAAGGCAAAAGGCCTCTCAAGGATTATAACACAAATCAGTACATTTAAACGTGCCGTCAAGAACAGGCTTTTTGCTGGCTCTTTGCTGGCTGTTTCTGTAGTTCTAATTATTGTTAGAGAAAAACGTGTGACTGATTCTACGAGTACACTTGCAATTTCTTCATTTTACTCCATTATGGAAATTCCAGTGTCTGATCTTTCAGGCAAGACAGGAATAACAATACAAAATTGTGTTTTGTTGTTGTTGTTTTGAAGACTATTAATTTGGTTAATTTTTAAAGAAAGGAGTTCTACTAAGCATTTCATAAATACTATTAGAAAAAAAAATATATTGTGCTAAGACTCCCATACATTACTGTTATTAGCAAGATACTTGTTTGCTCAAGTGGACTAAGATTTTGGTCCTAAAGCCAGCATTGTTTTGGGCATGAGAAGACACAATGCAATGCCATCACTGAAGTTTCCATCATGTCTGGATTATAAGGTTATAAGGAGGGATGACTTGTGAAGGAATGACTTTTGAAACAAATATTTCTGTGTCATAAACAAGTAATATGAATCCACTATAAATGCAGTTTATAGATTATATTTAACTGCCTACAGATATATAGACCCAGGGCTCCCCCCCTACCATTAGCTAGTAACCTACCAACAGTCTTGGAAGTAAATGTCAATTTCAGAGGATGAAGTTTCTTTTGTGTTTGATGTGACCAACTGTAACTTCTGTGGTGAGCTACTTCAGAAAAAACATGCACTGTATTTGCTCATACTGTATCTAGTGTAACAGAAAATGTATTAAACTCTAAGGTTGTCAAGCCTCACTGTTCAAAGCAATAAAATCAGGTGAAAAAATAAAAAGCATAAGCTCTCCTTCTGGTATTATCTGTTCAGCCAAGACAGAACTTATTAAAAAAAAAAAAAAAAAAAAAACAGTTAAAAGAAACTTCAAAATGAGAACCTCATCCCCTCACTTCTCTAGTATGCACTTCAATACACAGCAAGCAAAGCAGCCTCCAGCAATAGCAAGAAAGAAATCCACAGAGTACTTCCCACACTGCTCCCTGAGGCCTGAAATGTAAAACAGCCTCCCTCTGTGAGAAAGTGACTAAATGCAGTCTCTGTAAGATAGACCTGTGTTAAGCCATCATGAGTGTAAAACTTCATCTCTGTCTTCATGTCTTTGGAGTGTGAATAGTGTTGCATTAAACAGTCAACCTAAAAAACACAAAGAATATTAATGTGATATCTGAGCTTTTTAAAAGAAAAAAATAAAAATAAGAAAGAAAGAAAGAAAGAAAGAAAGAAAGAAAGAAAAAGAAAGAAAGAAAGAAAGAAAGAAAGAAAGAAAGAAAGAAAGAAAGAAAGAAAGAAAGAAAGAAAGAAAGAAAGAAAGAAAGAAAGAAAGAAAGAAAGAAAGAAAGAAAGAAAGAAAGAAAGAAAGAAAGAAAGAGAGAAAGAAAGAGAGAAAGAAAGAGAGAAAGAAAGAGAGAAAGAAAGAGAGAAAGAAAGAGAGAAAGAAAGAGAGAAAGAAAGAGAGAAAGAAAGAGAGAAAGAAAGAGAGAAAGAAAGAGAGAAAGAAAGAGAGAAAGAAAGAAAGAAAGAAAGAAAGAAAGAAAGAAAGAAAGAAAGAAAGAAAGAAAGAAAGAAAGAAAGAAAGAAAGAAAGAAAGAAAAAGAAAGAAAGAAAGAAAGAAAGAAAGAAAGAAAGAAAGAAAGAAAGGGAGGAAGGGAGGAAGGGAGGAAGGGAGGAAGGGAGGAAGGGAGGAAGGGAGGAAGGGAGGAAGGGAGGAAGGGAGGAAGGGAGGAAGGGAGGAAGGGAGGAAGGAAGGGAGGAAGGGAGGAAGGGAGGAAGGGAGGAAGGAAGGAAGGAAGGAAGGAAGGAAGGAAGGAAGGAAGGAAGGAAGGAAGGAAGGAAGGAGAAAGGAAGGAAAAAGAAAGAAGGAAAAAGAAAGAAGGAAAAAGAAAGAAAGGAATAAAAGGAACACAGCCAAATGATCAGGTTAAGAAAGGGAAAGAAAGAACTGATCAGATAAATGACCAGGCAAAGTTAACATTATAGGTAGTTTTCCACTTGGGCTTCCAGCCTTCTTCCAAAGGTTCTCCTGGGGGAGAGCTCCTAAAATATAGCAGGCTCTGTTTGCCTAGCAGTCTTGACTCAAGAGAAGTACAAGTGAGCTCTGTTCCAAATGTTCTTTTCTCCTCCTATAAAGAAATGATCAAATCCCAGGAAACACGTACTTTTGTCTGACCTTCAGTAAGTCAGTACTGGGGAATGCTGAATGAACTTAAAATTAAAAAAAAAAAAAAAAAAAAGTCAAGATAATCCCCTATTTCCCAGTGACTTGAAATGGAATAATCATGAATCAGAATACATCATAAGAGTGACTAAGGAAACTAATGAAATATAGAAAGGAAAGAGCAAGATCTAATATGAGTTCATATGGAAAACAATGTCTCACACAGGAAAACAGCTTCAGGAGAGCAACAGCACAGGAGATGAACTATGTCAGAGGATGAACAGAGACCAGAAATGCAATGTAAAGTGAATAAATGTTAATTGCCACAGAAGAGAATTCCTATGATATTTAATGAGTCAACAGCACTGCTCAGTGGAGAAGCTGACATCTCCTGAAGGTGTCCCAGTGGTGTAGAGTTTAAAGGTATACAGCAATGAAAGATCTCAAGTTGTCCATTTACCCTCTTCCTACCCTATCACCATTGGAATAGGGAAGAAAATCAGTGTGGGGCAAGCAAATAGATTTAACACTGTGCAGATCTGGGGAGCAAGCACCAAAATCAGTGAGACCTCACTGTTCCACTAAAGCTGGTCTGACACTCTTTAACTAGAATAATTGGGTTTGACAGTTTTACAGGAATTCTGTCACCAATACGACCATGCTTCCTGAACACTGACCAATCCTAGAAACCAGCAAAGTAACTCTATTCAAGTGGTCATTACATTCCCAGGTGGTTCCTGACTTCTGCTACCATTTTCTCTGAAAATAGTTTACCTTGGAATACTTTTTTTTTCTTTGTTTTTCAGTTGCTGGGGATTTGGAATCTCTGTTCTGTCTGTCAGTCTGAAAGAATCTTTGAGAAGCGTCTCTCATTCGCAGCCTCTTACTTTTCTTGTTCATGTCTCAGAAGATCAAATTCCATCTGATTTTAATAAGCATAACTTTAGCCTACCAGTCCTCACTTAAGGCAACTTTTTATTGGGGTATTCTGTCTTATATGGAGTAGCAATCATTTACACAGTCATTTAAATGCTAATGGTGTTAGTAGACATCTCTAGTTTGACAAGGGAGGATTTTTAGTCAAGTTCAGTACAGGGTACAGGGTGCTTTCTCACTTGCTGGAATTGCAAAGTGAGTAAAAATGGATGAGAATAGCAAAATGAACTCCAAAAAGCAATACGGTCACCAATTCAGCCTGCTTATTTTCTAGATCTCTTCTAACACATCCTGGAAAGAATAAGGTACTTTGCTCTTTTTTTCCAAAGCTAAATCAGGGACAAACCAGGGTGAAGTACCTCAGAACACCTCTCTTGAGGCTGTCTAGAAACATATTTCATTTTCCACTATGAATTCAGCAGCTGCACTTCCCACAAAGCTAGTACTCTACTACCCTTTGTTTTGAGTAGAAACCGTGAGAACAGGATGAGATAAAATGAAGAGTAGGGCTTTTTTTTTTTCTTCACTCTTTTTTCTCATCTGGTTACATGCTTTTGATTTTGTTTCTGGTTTGATAAGCCTGAAAAGATAATATATATATATATATATATATATATATATATATATATATATATATATATTTTTATTCTGACTATCCCGCAGTATGAGCTGTTACTTCTGTATTACCATTCAGTAGCAGTTCTTCCACTGTTAAACTGCTAGCTTCATCCCCACTTCAAATGAATGATGACTGCCAATGAAAGTTTGTCTTTTTATGTTTCTAATTCAAACAATACTATTGTGAATTGCCTTCTCTTTTAAGTAGGAATGTGGTTCAACAGGAATCTCCAGAAGACCTCAAGAAGGTTCTTTGGTACCTTTGTAGACTTGAAGCTCCTGGGATAGTGCACTGCAAAACAGAGCATGTTGATAACTTGCCTAGATGGGCAGATGTGATGCATGACATGCGTATATATCCATAAATATACACACAGAGATACACAAAAATGTAAGTGGAAAGCCAGAACTCAATAAGTATATGTTGGATCCAAGCTTGGAGGAAACATCTGTAACTTTTGTTCTGTTGTCTAATGCTGGTTTTTAGTTGTTAGTTCCAGGGATACAAGAGTTAAAAGAGCAACAGGTCTAAATTGCTCCCATGTAACACAAATAGATTGTTTTCTAGTGTGAGGATAGCACCAGTGAGTTGAGAATCTTGTCTTTTTGAAGTTACAACATCAAATCCTGTCATGAGGAAACAGGTAATATGAAGCTCTTGACATATGAATATTATTCAGATTCCTCTGATTCACTTGAGTGTGTTCCAGTATTTAGGTACCTGGGGGAAAAAAAAAAAAACGTTGTAACCTATATGTAATTCTGACTCCTAGCCCCTGTTGTAACTTCTCAGGACTTATTTGCACATTTAGTTCACACACTAAACCTTTATGTTATTCCAGAGTGGTTTCCATATGTATAGCCTCCTCCTTAGTTGTGATAATACCATTCTTTATAAATAGCTCAAGAGTGGGTTGGTTAAACCTCAGGTCAGCACAAAGTATTAGCTGCTGACAGAATGGCTCCAAGGTGTAGCTACAGGACAGCACAACTGCTGTGACATGAGCTCTCCTGTGTCTTCCCACACATCTTTTCCCTCCTGTTGAAAAAGAGCAGACAACATAGTCCAGAGTGACTTGGTAAAGACTTCAGCATCTGAGCATCTGACTGTGCATGTACAGCAGGGCTTGTAATTTTGGGTCTTGTTCCAAGAAGTCCAAATGAAGTGAAGTGCAATGCAGACTTGATAAAACAGCAGTAAAATTGCTCTGCAGCTGCTCTTACTGATAGCTGGTATGCCCTGCAGGAGAAAATTATGCAACTCTTTAGGTAAACTGGGGGGGAGGAATTTTAAAAAAATCAAAAAAAAAAAAGTCTGAGTTTTTAGTTCAAACTTCATTTCAGTGGTAATTCACCATCTGGAAACACACCATCTCACTGCTGCTTCCTGTATCTGTAGGAAGCATCACTGCACTTGCTCAAGTGGAACTATGATTTTTTTTCCATGTGGTCTATCAATATATATTTTCCTTTCTTCACACTTACTTGTACTTGCTGTATTTAAAGAGGTGTAGTTAGTCTATCTCTCCTCGCAGCAAGGGTACTTGAGCTACTCCCTTGATCACATTTGTCCTTTCTTTAATGCTGGCGTCAAGATGTCATTCACCACCTCACTTTGCTATGTCATTTGTTTATGTCCATTTCATCCATAAGGAGCACCACACAATAACAGCAATTAGAAACTATATTTCATAGACCTAATTATAGCTGTTGTAGACTATTGAACCATGAAAAGAGTAGACAGAGAATGCAGATGAATAAAGATACTGGCACAGCATTATTGTATGATTTGTGGTGTGAAACATTTTCTCCCCTTTCTCACATACACTGAAGGCCCTTGCTCAGACACAGTTTTATTGTAATATATGCTTTGTTCCTCCACGGATTAGTTTTCAAAAATTAATTTCAAACAGGAATCAGGATAATAATTTTTGTTTGTTCATTTGTTTTGCTTTCTTTCTTTCTCAGTGGGAATTGTAGGCAGATTTAATATACAAAGGGGAAAAAACCTCTAGAGGGGAATCACACCTCCACACATCCAGACCTGCCCATCTGGTGTTGACTCATGGAAAACTGACTCTTCAATCAGTAAGACTGTAAAGTAGATGTGTTTATTCAGTGCTGGGCAGCACAGGGGGTAGTCCTACTGAAGTTGTATGCATCCTAAAGTGGCAACTTGCTTTGCTTCTATGCAGTCTTCATCCTCACGGCCCTCAGCACCCACCCAGAATACAGTGCACAAGCACAGATGGGAGGAGTTTATGGAAATGACTTGTTGGACCTAATTTTAATACTAAGTGGGGACAGGTTATGAATATGTATAGGCACACTGAGAATATTCACACTGCATAGAAGCAAAGCAAGTTGCCACTTTAGGACGCACATGACTTTGGTGGGACTACCCCCAGTGCAGAATAAACTTACCTACTGTACAATCTTACTGATCGTTGAGTCAGTTTTCCACGAGTCAATGGTGGCTACAACACCTTCTTCATTACAATGGGAGGGCAGTGTGGAGGACTCTTTTTCCAGAATCAGATATGTTTTACTTAATATTGTAATAGGATATTGGGATAAGGTCTAATTGAGGCATGTTCGCTGCATGGATGAGAAGTAAGAATGCTTAAATAAAGAAAACAAAATATGACTAATAGCTCTGCTATTAGTTAATATATGTTCTGAGTTAATATATATTTATTAGTTAATTTATGTTCTTGCATTTTCATTAAATACTGTTCATAGAGTGAAAATGCAAACTTAAGTGTTTGTTTGGTTGGTTTTACCCTCTTTTGGGACCTCAGTAAATAAAATGTTGAGGTTATTCCTCTCTGTACAGAATAGTTGCATCTGAACTGGGGTGAAGAACTAGTGTCTCATTTCAGAGCTGACTCACTGAGCTGGTAGACAAAGCTGTGCTGGGTAAGCTTTACAATCAAAGAGAATAGCTCCTTGAGCAGTAGGTTATAACTGCTTACCTAAAGACAGATAAAGACATGCAAGAGTATGAGAGAGAAAATTTTGAATAATGCAATGTTGCTTTTACCTAGGACTTTGTTATTGTAAATTGCTGACTCTCTTTGGTGCCTGGACATTTTGTCTCCATTAAAGAAACGCAAATAAGGAAGTAAACATAAGTAGCCCTGACAACACCTGATAGAGAGAAAGGAGGAGAAGAGAGCAAACAAGTCCAATTGCTTGATAAAGAAGGAGCAAACCAGAAAATATTTTTACTTGATTAAAAAAAAAAAAAAAAAAAAGAAAGAAAGAAGAAAGAAAGAAAAAAAAAAAAAAAAAAAAGAAAAAAGAAAAAAGAAAATAAAAGAAAAAGGAAAAAAGAAAAAAGAAGAAAAAAAGTTCTGATTATTTAAATGTCCATCTTGAGTTCAATATTCAATACATATGTTTCAGTTACTGTGAGTCTCCAGTGTGTTTCTCTGTGTTTTGTTTTTTCTTTTTTTAAATAAGCTCTGTCCAAGAAGTTCAACTAAATTCAGCATTGCTTTGCAGAAGTCTAAAGTGCCCCTACTCAATGCCTTTGCTTTGTGCTTGAAAAGTAGCTCCTGGTGGGAAACACAAGCATGTAGTCATCAGTCACTGTCTGCATGTAGTGACTGCAGTCATCAGCAGGCAGATCCATCTCAGGGAGATGTCGCTGCCAGCTTTTCCAAGATACTCAGGAATCGGAAATTGGAGGCCTGGGGGGAATCCAAAACACAAGTCAGTCCTTTGGTGATGCAGGTCGCAAAGCTGAGATTTTCCTCACTACATGAACCAGAAAGGTGAAGGCCTGACCACACCTATCTGCTGGTAGCTTCTTCAAATAGACATAGATCACAGTTTAAAAATAAATACTTGTATTGAAGAAACTATTCGTGTTCTTCAGGACACAAGGGCACATATTTCACTGCATGCCTGTGAATGTGCTGTATTTGGCCCTCAAGACCCTGCAGTGGCTCAGACAGCCAGAATCATTGCTTTATGCTGCTCACAATTCACAGGCAGCAAAACATGCTGCCCCACACCACTGCACTGTGCAATCCATGTCTGGATATTTATGCCTCCCAAGGAAGCCAGCAGAAAGACAGTTGCTGAGAGAAGCATTTCTTCTGAGCACCTTCTTCACCAGCTGCCAGCTGCCTCCGGCTGCTGCCCTCCCACCGCTACCACACTGAGCTCTCCTCTAGCCTTCTGCATGCTCCAGAAACCTTTTTCTGTCTGGGTTACCCTTCTCCTCCTTCCCTCTTGCATTTCCGAGCTTCTATGTAACAGGTTGTTACTACTTGCATAGGTAAAAAATAGTGCAGAACCAGTACCCCTCCACCCACATTCTCTGGCTATTCTAATAGTAATGCAATAATCCAGTGCAACTGTAGCTAAATCTAGAAAAGACTGCTTTTACCTGTTACTGTGATGCTCTTTGAGGAGAAAACTGCTACCAGACAGAAACTAGTTCTGAACACGTCTGGATGGTACAGGATTAGTCTGCTACCTGATGAATTATTATTGCAATGCTACAAATGAAAGATGATGCTTTCTTACACACCTTTGTTTGCAGTGTTACCTGCTACCTATCAACTGTAGCATTTAGCTCAGGAAATCATTCTAATAAAACTAACCAAGCTCGTTTCAGTTTGCAGTTTTGCTGAACTGTATTTCTATCTGGAGTACTGGGACAAGCAGGTCATTATGAGGTGGGGAAAATACAGTGAGTAACAAATCTGTGGTAGCTACTGGCAACACCGTTGAATTCAGACTCTTTGGCTCAGTTTCTCCAGCTGTATAAATCCCCCAGGAAAAGTCTGGTTTGCAATTTTTTCTGCCCTTCCCTAATGAGACTTTTCTTAGTTTCATCTCAATAGCAGCTATGTAGTTTTGCAGTTATTCTGTGTGTTGCCTTCCCTTTTACTTTCTTATCCTTCCTGTTTAATGGTCTTTCGTGGGTTTTTCAGTTCTTCAACTCTGGGGAAGGTAAGGTGGGAAGAACAGGCCCCAAACACCCTGGCAGTACTCAGCCTGTGAAGACCTCAATGTTTTACAAACATCAGGTGTAATGTTGTTAAAAGACCTTTCTATAGGTTTTTAGTTATTCTAAGTGAAAGGTATACTTAACACAGTGGTGTAGCAAATGCAACAGCACATCTCAAGCCAGAACATTACAAACAGAGCTGTACAAAGGGCTTACAACATCAGACCAACTGGAAAGTCTGTCCCCTAGCCTCAGCCTCAGACCTTCATTCTGTCCATCCTCCTCTTTTCCTTGAGGTAACACTCTTAGTAATTTGAGAGGGGGAGTAGAGGCAGCAAATAAAATTAAGAAACTGAAGAAGGCTTTTGAAAATGCTTATCATTTTTCTTACCAATATGCTTGTGTATGTGCTTGATGGAGCTTGAAGGCAGCAGTGCTCCCTCCCATCACAGCCATGTGCTCCGGTCTGTAGCAGCTGCTCACCCACCTCGCTGTGACCTGTGAGCAAAGCTGAGCCAGGTAACACTGCCCTGCTCTTGCGCCACCTCAGCTGTGGTACGGGGAAACAAACGTGCAGTATCTCAAGTTGCTTTCTCATTTGAATACTGACTTTAGTGTCTTTTAAAGAAGAACTGCTTAGCTGAAACAGCATACTCAGAGTTTATTAGCTGAAAGGTGAATCATTGTTGTGTTTTCCTTCTAGTCCTGCTAAAACCCTCTAACAGTTTACTCATTATTATTTTTATTATTAATACTCCACTTCAGACATGAGGATGTGGCACTTTATTGTTGATACTAGTTGAATTAACATGCCTAAAAGTGTTTTGCAAGTATTTTTACTCCTGGTAAGTGGGTAATACCCTAAGAAGTAGTGAAAGTTAGCATGTAGATACTCATCTTGACAAAAACTTTCCAGAGTGAGTCAATGCAAATGTGTACAGCTAAGAGCAACCAGTTAGGCTTTCCTATTTCCTAAAATGTTAATGCTTATGCTGGTGAGCAGCATCTGTCTGTTTGAATGCTAATATGGGGCTTTGCTTCCTGTATTACATTGGTTATATTTTCGGTTTTGTTTCTTGTTTGTGATGTTGGCCAAATAATGAATGAAGCTTCATCTGTTTCCACAGCGGTCATGAATTTGATTTCATTAGTACTGAAATGGTCAGCTTAAACCTTTTGAAGGTTCCTGAATATAAGTGAATACATGTGAAAATTTAAATGTAGATACGGAGTTTGATGTATACATTTTGGAAAGTTATAGCTGTGTTTTTGTTCTTTGGTGTAAATTGGG